>NW_027619021.1:0-55000 GCF_964187855.1 Myxine glutinosa
TTTTTCAACAATATCACAAGTGCAGAAAGTGTTTTTTCCACACTAATACAAGTGCAAAAGTGGTTTCCTGCACCAACACAAGTGCGAAAAGTGGTTTTTCAACACTAACACAAGTGCGAAAAGTGGTTTTTCAACACTAACACAAGTGCGAAAAGTGGTTTTTCAACACTAACACAAGTGCGAAAAGTGGTTTTTCAACAATAACACAAGTGCGAAAAGTGGTTTTTCCACACTAATACAAGTGCAAAAGTGGTTTCCTGCACCAACACAAGTGCGAAAAGTGGTTTTTCAACACTAACACAAGTGCGAAAAGTGGTTTTTCAACACTAACACAAGTGCGAAAAGTGTTTTTTCCACACTAATACAAGCGCAAAAGTGGTTTCCTGCACCAACACAAGTGCGAAAAGTGGTTTTTCAACACTAACACAAGTGCGAAAAGTGGTTTTTCAACAATATCACAAGTGCAGAAAGTGTTTTTTCCACACTAATACAAGTGCAAAAGTGGTTTCCTGCACCAACACAAGTGCGAAAAGTGGTTTTTCAACACTAACAAAAGTGCGAAAAGTGGTTTTTCAACACTAACAAAAGTGCGAAAAGTGGTTTTTCAACACTAACACAAGTGCGAAAAGTGTTTTTTCCACACTAATACAAGTGCAAAAGTGGTTTCCTGCACCAACACAAGTGTGAAAAGTGGTTTTTCAACACTAACACAAGTGGTAAAAGTGGTTTTTCAACACTAACACAAGTGCGAAAAGTGATTTTCCACACTAATACAAGTGCGAAAAGTGTTTTTTCCACACTAATACAAGTGCAAAAGTGGTTTCCTGCACCAACACAAGTGCGAAAAGTGGTTTTTCAACACTAACACAAGTGCGAAAAGTGGTTTTTCAACATTAACACAAGTGCGAAAAGTGTTTTTTCCACACTAATACAAGTGCAAAAGTGGTTTCCTGCACCAACACAAGTGCGAAAAGTGGTTTTTCAACACTAACAAAAGTGCGAAAAGTGGTTTTTCAACACTAACACAAGTGCGAAAAGTGGTTTTTCAAAACTAACACAAGTGCGAAAAGTGTTTTTTCCACACTAATACAAGTGCAAAAGTGGTTTCCTGCACCAACACAAGTGCGAAAAGTGGTTTTTCAACACTAACACAAGTGCGAAAAGTGGTTTTTCAACACTAACACAAGTGCGAAAAGTGGTTTTTCAACACTAACACAAGTGCGAAAAGTGGTTTTTCCACACTAATACAAGTGCAAAAGTGGTTTCCTGCACCAACACAAGTGCGAAAAGTGGTTTTTCAACACTAACACAAGTGCGAAAAGTGGTTTTTCAACACTAACACAAGTGCGAAAAGTGGTTTTTCAACACTAACACAAGTGCGAAAAGTGTTTTTTCCACACTAATACAAGCGCAAAAGTGGTTTCCTGCACCAACACAAGTGCGAAAAGTGGTTTTTCAACACTAACACAAGTGCGAAAAGTGGTTTTTCAACAATATCACAAGTGCAGAAAGTGTTTTTTCCACACTAATACAAGTGCAAAAGTGGTTTCCTGCACCAACACAAGTGCGAAAAGTGGTTTTTCAACACTAACAAAAGTGCGAAAAGTGGTTTTTCAACACTAACAAAAGTGCGAAAAGTGGTTTTTCAACACTAACACAAGTGCGAAAAGTGGTTTTTCAAAACTAACACAAGTGCGAAAAGTGTTTTTTCCACACTAATACAAGTGCAAAAGTGGTTTCCTGCACCAACACAAGTGCGAAAAGTGGTTTTTCAACACTAACACAAGTGCGAAAAGTGGTTTTTCAACACTAACACAAGTGCGAAAAGTGGTTTTTCAACACTAACACAAGTGCGAAAAGTGGTTTTTCCACACTAATACAAGTGCAAAAGTGGTTTCCTGCACCAACACAAGTGCAAAATGTGGTTTTTCAACACTAACACAAGTGCGAAAAGTGGTTTTTCAACACTATCACAAGTGAAAAAGTGTTTTTTCCACACTAATACAAGTGCAAAAGTCGTTTCCTGCACCAACACAAGTGCGAAAAGTGGTTTTTCAACACTAACACAAGTGCGAAAAGTGGTTTTTCAACACTAACACAAGTGCGAAAAGTGTTTTTTCAACACTAACACAAGTGCGAAAAGTGTTTTTTCCACACTAATACAAACGCAAAAGTGGTTTCCTGCACCAACACAAGTGCGAAAAGTGGTTTTTCAACACTAACACAATTGCGAAAAGTGGTTATTTAACACTAACACAAGTGCGAAAAGTGGTTTTTCAACACTATCACAAGTGCAAAAAGTGTTTTTTCCACACTAATACAAGTGCAAAAGTGGTTTCCTGCACAAACACAAGTGCAAAAAGTGGTTTTTCAACACTAACACAAGTGCGAAAAGTGGTTTTTCAACACTAACACAAGTGCGAAAAGTGGTTTTTCCACACTAATACAAGTGTAAAAAGTGTTTTTTCCACACTAATACAAGTGCAAAAGTGGTTTCCTGCACCAACACAAGTGCGAAACGTGGTTTTTCAACACTAACACAAGTGCGAAAAGTGGTTTTTCCACACTAATACAAGTGCAAAAGTGATTTTTCCACACTATCACAAGTGCGAAAAGTGGTTTCCTGCACCAACACAAGCGCGAAAAGTGGGTTTTCAACACTAATACAAGTGCGAAAAGTGGTTTTTCAACACTATCACAAGTGCAAAAAGTGTTTTTTCCACACTAATACAAGTGCAAAAGTGGTTTCCTGCACCAACACAAGTGCGAAAAGTGGTTTTTCAACACTAACACAAGTGCGAAAAGTGGTTTTTCAACACTATCACAAGTGCAAAAAGTGTTTTTTCCACACTAATACAAGTGCAAAAGTGGTTTCCTGCACCAACACAAGTGCGAAAAGTGGTTTTTCAACACTAACACAAGTGCGAAAAGTGGTTTTTCAACACTATCACATGTGCAAAAAGTGTTTTTTCCACAGTAATACAAGTGCAAAAGTGGTTTCCTGCACCAACAAAAGTGCGAAAAGTGGTTTTTCAAAACTAACACAAGTGCGAAAAGTGGTTTTTCAACACTAACACAAGTGCGAAAAGTGGTTTTTCAACACTATCACAAGTGCAAAAAGTGTTTTTTCCACTCTAATACAAGTGAAAAAGTGGTTTCCTGCACCAACAAAAGTGCGAAAAGTGGTTTTTCAACACTAACACAAGTGCGAAAAGTGGTTTTTCAACACTAACACAAGTGCGAAAAGTGGTTTTTCAACACTATCACATGTGCAAAAAGTGTTTTTTCCACAGTAATACAAGTGCAAAAGTGGTTTCCTGCACCAACAAAAGTGCGAAAAGTGGTTTTTCAACACTAACACAAGTGCGAAAAGTGGTTTTTCAACACTAACACAAGTGCGAAAAGTGGTTTTTACACACTAATACAAGTGCAAAAGTGGTTTCCTGCACCAACACAAGTGCGAAAAGTGGTTTTTCAACACAAACACAAGTGCGAAAAGTGGTTTTTCAACACTAACACAAGTGCGAAAAGTGGTTTTTCAACACTATCACAAGTGCAAAAAGTTTTTTCCACACTAATACAAGTGCAAAAGTGGTTTCCTGCACCAACACAAGTGTGAAAAGTGGTTTTTCAACACTAACACAAGTGCGAAAAGTGGTTTTTCAACACTAACACAAGTGCGAAAAGTGGTTTTCCACACTGATACAAGTGCAAAAGTGGTTTCCTGCACCAACACAAGTGCAAAATGTGGTTTTTCAACACTAACACAAGTGCGAAAAGTGGTTTTTCATCACTATCACAAGTGCAAAAAGTGTTTTTTCCACACTAATACAAGTGCAAAAGTGGTTTCCTGCACCAACACAAGTGCGAAAAGTGGTTTTTCAACACTAACACAAGTGCGAAAAGTGGTTTTTCAACAATATCACAAGTGCAAAAAGTGTTTTTTCCACACTAATACAAGTGCAAAAGTGGTTTCCTGCACCAACACAAGTGCGAAAAGTGGTTTTTCAACACTAACAAAAGTGCGAAAAGTGGTTTTTCAACACTAACAAAAGTGCGAAAAGTGGTTTTTCAACACTAACACAAGTGCGAAAAGTGGTTTTTCCAAAACTAACAGAAGTGCGAAAAGTGTTTTTTCCACACTAATACAAGTGCAAAAGTGGTTTCCTGCACCAACACAAGTGCGAAAAGTGGTTTTTCAACACTAACACAAGTGCGAAAAGTGGTTTTTCAACACTAACACAAGTGCGAAAAGTGGTTTTTCCATACTAATACAAGTGCAAAAGTGGTTTCCTGCACCAACACAAGTGCAAAAAGTGGTTTTTCAACACTAACACAAGTGCGAAAAGTGGTTTTTCAACACTATCACAAGTGCAAAAAGTGTTTTTTCCACACTAATACAAGTGCGAAAAGTGTTTTTTCCACACTAATACAAACGCAAAAGTGGTTTCCTGCACCAACACAAGTGCGAAAAGTGGTTTTTCAACACTAACACAAGTGCGAAAAGTGGTTATTTAACACTAACACAAGTGCGAAAAGTGGTTTTTCAACACTAACACAAGTGCGAAAAGTGGTTTTTCAACACTAACACAAGTGCGAAAAGTGGTTTTTCAAAACTAACACAAGTGCGAAAAGTGTTTTTTCCACACTAATACAAGTGCAAAAGTGGTTTCCTGCACCAACACAAGTGCGAAAAGTGGTTTTTCAACACTAACACAAGTGCGAAAAGTGGTTTTTCAACACTAACACAAGTGCGAAAAGTGGTTTTTCAACACTAACACAAGTGCGAAAAGTGGTTTTTCCACACTAATACAAGTGCAAAAGTGGTTTCCTGCACCAACACAAGTGCGAAAAGTGGTTTTTCAACACTAACACAAGTGCGAAAAGTGGTTTTTCAACACTAACACAAGTGCGAAAAGTGGTTTTTCAACACTAACACAAGTGCGAAAAGTGTTTTTTCCACACTAATACAAGCGCAAAAGTGGTTTCCTGCACCAACACAAGTGCGAAACGTGGTTTTTCAACACTAACACAAGTGCGAAAAGTGGTTTTTCAACAATATCACAAGTGCAGAAAGTGTTTTTTCCACACTAATACAAGTGCAAAAGTGGTTTCCTGCACCAACACAAGTGCGAAAAGTGGTTTTTCAACACTAACAAAAGTGCGAAAAGTGGTTTTTCAACACTAACAAAAGTGCGAAAAGTGGTTTTTCAACACTAACACAAGTGCGAAAAGTGGTTTTTCAAAACTAACACAAGTGCGAAAAGTGTTTTTTCCACACTAATACAAGTGCAAAAGTGGTTTCCTGCACCAACACAAGTGCGAAAAGTGGTTTTTCAACACTAACACAAGTGCGAAAAGTGGTTTTTCAACACTAACACAAGTGCGAAAAGTGGTTTTTCAACACTAACACAAGTGCGAAAAGTGGTTTTTCCACACTAATACAAGTGCAAAAGTGGTTTCCTGCACCAACACAAGTGCAAAATGTGGTTTTTCAACACTAACACAAGTGCGAAAAGTGGTTTTTCAACACTATCACAAGTGAAAAAGTGTTTTTTCCACACTAATACAAGTGCAAAAGTCGTTTCCTGCACCAACACAAGTGCGAAAAGTGGTTTTTCAACACTAACACAAGTGCGAAAAGTGGTTTTTCAACACTAACACAAGTGCGAAAAGTGTTTTTTCAACACTAACACAAGTGCGAAAAGTGTTTTTTCCACACTAATACAAACGCAAAAGTGGTTTCCTGCACCAACACAAGTGCGAAAAGTGGTTTTTCAACACTAACACAATTGCGAAAAGTGGTTATTTAACACTAACACAAGTGCGAAAAGTGGTTTTTCAACACTATCACAAGTGCAAAAAGTGTTTTTTCCACACTAATACAAGTGCAAAAGTGGTTTCCTGCACAAACACAAGTGCAAAAAGTGGTTTTTCAACACTAACACAAGTGCGAAAAGTGGTTTTTCAACACTAACACAAGTGCGAAAAGTGGTTTTTCCACACTAATACAAGTGTAAAAAGTGTTTTTTCCACACTAATACAAGTGCAAAAGTGGTTTCCTGCACCAACACAAGTGCGAAACGTGGTTTTTCAACACTAACACAAGTGCGAAAAGTGGTTTTTCCACACTAATACAAGTGCAAAAGTGATTTTTCCACACTATCACAAGTGCGAAAAGTGGTTTCCTGCACCAACACAAGCGCGAAAAGTGGGTTTTCTACACTAATACAAGTGCGAAAAGTGGTTTTTCAACACTATCACAAGTGCAAAAAGTGTTTTTTCCACACTAATACAAGTGCAAAAGTGGTTTCCTGCACCAACACAAGTGCGAAAAGTGGTTTTTCAACACTAACACAAGTGCGAAAAGTGGTTTTTCAACACTATCACAAGTGCAAAAAGTGTTTTTTCCACACTAATACAAGTGCAAAAGTGGTTTCCTGCACCAACACAAGTGCGAAAAGTGGTTTTTCAACACTAACACAAGTGCGAAAAGTGGTTTTTCAACACTATCACATGTGCAAAAAGTGTTTTTTCCACAGTAATACAAGTGCAAAAGTGGTTTCCTGCACCAACAAAAGTGCGAAAAGTGGTTTTTCAAAACTAACACAAGTGCGAAAAGTGGTTTTTCAACACTAACACAAGTGCGAAAAGTGGTTTTTCAACACTATCACAAGTGCAAAAAGTGTTTTTTCCACTCTAATACAAGTGAAAAAGTGGTTTCCTGCACCAACAAAAGTGCGAAAAGTGGTTTTTCAACACTAACACAAGTGCGAAAAGTGGTTTTTCAACACTAACACAAGTGCGAAAAGTGGTTTTTCAACACTATCACATGTGCAAAAAGTGTTTTTTCCACAGTAATACAAGTGCAAAAGTGGTTTCCTGCACCAACAAAAGTGCGAAAAGTGGTTTTTCAACACTAACACAAGTGCGAAAAGTGGTTTTTCAACACTAACACAAGTGCGAAAAGTGGTTTTTACACACTAATACAAGTGCAAAAGTGGTTTCCTGCACCAACACAAGTGCGAAAAGTGGTTTTTCAACACAAACACAAGTGCGAAAAGTGGTTTTTCAACACTAACACAAGTGCGAAAAGTGGTTTTTTCAACACTATCACAAGTGCAAAAAGTTTTTTTCCACACTAATACAAGTGCAAAAGTGGTTTCCTGCACCAACACAAGTGTGAAAAGTGGTTTTTCAACACTAACACAAGTGCGAAAAGTGGTTTTTCAACACTAACACAAGTGCGAAAAGTGGTTTTCCACACTGATACAAGTGCAAAAGTGGTTTCCTGCACCAACACAAGTGCAAAATGTGGTTTTTCAACACTAACACAAGTGCGAAAAGTGGTTTTTCATCACTATCACAAGTGCAAAAAGTGTTTTTTCCACACTAATACAAGTGCAAAAGTGGTTTCCTGCACCAACACAAGTGCGAAAAGTGGTTTTTCAACACTAACACAAGTGCGAAAAGTGGTTTTTCAACAATATCACAAGTGCAAAAAGTGTTTTTTCCACACTAATACAAGTGCAAAAGTGGTTTCCTGCACCAACACAAGTGCGAAAAGTGGTTTTTCAACACTAACAAAAGTGCGAAAAGTGGTTTTTCAACACTAACAAAGTGCGAAAAGTGGTTTTTCAACACTAACACAAGTGCGAAAAGTGGTTTTTCCAAAACTAACAGAAGTGCGAAAAGTGTTTTTTCCACACTAATACATAGTTGCAAAAGTGGTTTCCTGCACCAACACAAGTGCGAAAAGTGGTTTTTCAACACTAACACAAGTGCGAAAAGTGTTTTTTCAACACTAACACAAGTGCGAAAAGTGGTTTTTTCCATACTAATACAAGTTGCAAAAGTGGTTTCCTGCACCAACACAAGTGCAAAAAGTGGTTTTTCAACACTAACACAAGTGCGAAAAGTGGTTTTTCAACACTAACACAAGTGCGAAAAGTGTTTTTTCCACACTAATACAAACGCAAAAGTGGTTTCCTGCACCAACACAAGTGCGAAAAGTGGTTTTTCAACACTAACACAAGTGCGAAAAGTGGTTATTTAACACTAACACAAGTGCGAAAAGTGGTTTTTCAACACTATCACAAGTGCAAAAAGTGTTTTTTTCCACACTAATACAAGTGCAAAAGTGGTTTCCTGCACCGACACAAGTGCAAAAGTGGTTTTTCAACACTAACACAAGTGCGAAAAGTGGTTTTTCAACACTAACACAAGTGCGAAAAGTGGTTTTTCCACACTAATACAAGTGCAAAAAGTGTTTTTTCCACACTAATACAAGTGCAAAAGTGGTTTCCTGCACCAACACAAGTGCGAAACGTGGTTTTTCAACACTAACACAAGTGCGAAAAGTGGTTTTTCCACACTAATACAAGTGCAAAAGTGGTTTTTCCACACTATCACAAGTGCGAAAAGTGGTTTCCTGCATCAACACAAGCGCGAAAAGTGGGTTTTCAACACTAACACAAGTGCGAAAAAGTGGTTTTTCAACACTATCACAAGTGCAAAAAGTGTTTTTTCCACACTAATACAAGTGCAAAAGTGGTTTCCTGCACCAACACAAGTGCGAAAAGTGGTTTTTCAACACTAACACAAGTGCGAAAAGTGGTTTTTTCAACACTATCACAAGTGCAAAAAGTGTTTTTTCCACACTAATACAAGTGCAAAAGTGGTTTCCTGCACCAACACAAGTGCGAAAAGTGGTTTTTCAACACTAACACAAGTGCGAAAAGTGGTTTTTCAACACTATCACATGTGCAAAAAGTGTTTTTTTCCACAGTAATACAAGTGCAAAAGTGGTTTCCTGCACCAACAAAAGTGCGAAAAGTGGTTTTTCAAAACTAACACAAGTGCGAAAAGTGGTTTTTCAACACTAACACAAGTGCGAAAAGTGGTTTTTCCACACTAATACAAGTCCAAAAGTGGTTTCCTGCACCAACACAAGTGCGAAAAGTGGTTTTTCAACACTAACACAAGTGCGAAAAGTGGTTTTTCAACACTAACACAAGTGCGAAAAGTGGTTTTTCAACACTATCACAAGTGCAAAAAGTGTTTTTTCCACACTAATACAAGTGCAAAAGTGGTTTCCTGCACCAACACAAGTGCGAAAAGTGGTTTTCAACACTAACACAAGTGGGAAAAGTGGTTTTTCAACACTAACACAAGTGCGAAAAGTGGTTTTTCCACACTAATACAAGTGCAAAAGTGGTTTCCTGCACCAACACAAGTGCAAGAAGTGGTTTTTCAACACTAACACAAGTGCGAAAAGTGGTTTTTCAACAATATCACAAGTGCAAAAAGTGTTTTTTCCACACTAATAGAAGTGCAAAAGTGGTTTCCTGCACCAACACAAGTGCGAAAAGTGGTTTTTCAACACTAACACAAGTGCGAAATGTGGTTTTTCAACACTAACACAAGTGCGAAAAGTGGTTTTTTCAACACTAACACAAGTGCGAAAAGTGGTTTTTCCACAATAATACAAGTGCAAAAGTGGTTTCCTGCACCAACACAAGTGCGAAAAGTGGTTTTTCAACACTAACACAAGTGCGAAAAGTGGTTTTTCAACACTATCACAAGTGCAAAAAGTGTTTTTTCCACACTAATACAAGTGCAAAAGTGGTTTCCTGCACCAACACAAGTGCGAAAAGTGGTTTTTCAACACTAACACTAGTGCGAAAAGTGGTTTTTCAACACTATCACATGTGCAAAAAGTGTTTTTTTCCACAGTAATACAAGTGCAAAAGTGGTTTCTTGCACCAACAAAAGTGCGAAAAGTGGTTTTTAAAAACTAACACAAGTGCGAAAAGTGGTTTTTCAACACTAACACAAGTGCGAAAAGTGGTTTTTCCACACTAATACAAGTGCAAAAGTGGTTTCCTGCACCAACACAAGTGCGAAAAGTGGTTTTTCAACACTAACACAAGTGCGAAAAGTGGGTTTTCAACACTAACACAAGTGCGAAAAGTGGTTTTTCAACACTATCACAAGTGCAAAAACTGTTTTTTCCACACTAATACAAGTGCAAAAGTGGTTTCCTGCACCAACACAAGTGCGAAAAGTGGTTTTTCAACACTAACACAAGTGGGAAAAGTGGTTTTTCAACACTAACACAAGTGCGAAAAGTGGTTTTCCACACTAATACAAGTGCAAAAGTGGTTTCCTGCACCAACACAAGTGCGAAAAGTGGTTTTTCAACACTAACACAAGTGCGAAAAGTGGTTTTTCATCACTATCACAAGTGCAAAAAGTGTTTTTTCCACACTAATACAAGTGCAAAAGTGGTTTCCTGCACCAACACAAGTGTGAGAGGTGGTTTTTCAACACTAACACAAGTGCGAAAAGTGGTTTTTCAACAATATCACAAGTGCAAAAAGTGTTTTTTCCACACTAATACAAGTGCAAAAGTGGTTTCCTGCACCAACACAAGTGCGAAAAGTGGTTTTCAACACTAACACAAGTGCGAAATGTGGTTTTTCAACACTAACACAAGTGCGAAAAGTGGTTTTTCAACACTAACACAAGTGCGAAAAGTGGTTTTTCCACACTAATACAAGTGCAAAAGTGGTTTCCTGCACCAACACAAGTGCGAAAAGTGGTTTTTCAACACTAACACAAGTGCGAAAAGTGGTTTTTCAACACTATCACAAGTGCAAAAAGTGTTTTTTCCACACTAATACAAGTGCAAAAGTGGTTTCCTGCACCAACACAAGTGTGAAAAGTGGTTTTTCAACACTAACACAAGTGGGAAAAGTGGTTTTTCAACACTAACACAAGTGCGAAAAGTGTTTTTCCACACTAATACAAGTGCAAAAGTGGTTTCCTGCACCAACACAAGTGCGAAAAGTGGTTTTTCAACACTAACACAAGTGCGAAAAGTGGTTTTTCAACAATATCACAAGTGCAAAAAGTGTTTTTTCCACACTAATACAAGTGCAAAAGTGGTTTCCTGCACCAACACAAGTGCGAAAAGTGGTTTTTCAACACTAACAAAAGTGCGAAAAGTGGTTTTTCAACACTAACACAAGTGCGAAAAGTGGTTTTTCAAAACTAACACAAGTGCGAAAAGTGTTTTTCCACACTAATACAAGTGCAAAAGTGGTTTCCTGCACCAACACAAGTGCGAAAAGTGGTTTTTCAACACTAACACAATTGCGAAAAGTGGTTTTTCAACACTAACACAAGTGCGAAAAGTGGTTTTTCAACACTAACACAAGTGCGAAAAGTGGTTTTTCCACACTAATACAAGTGCAAAAGTGGTTTCCTGCACCAACACAAGTGCGAAAAGTGGTTTTTCAACACTAACACAAGTGCGAAAAGTGGTTTTTCAACACTAACACAAGTGCGAAAAGTGGTTTTTCAACATTAACACAAGTGCGAAAAGTGTTTTTCCCACACTAACACAAGTGCAAAAGTGGTTTCCTGCACCAACACAAGTGCGAAAAGTGGTTTTTCAACACTAACAAAAGTGCGAAAAGTGGTTTTTCAACACTAACACAAGTGCGAAAAGTGGTTTTTCAAAACTAACACAAGTGCGAAAAGTGATTTTTCCACACTAATACAAGTGCAAAAGTGGTTTCCTGCACCAACACAAGTGCGAAAAGTGGTTTTTCAACACTAACACAAGTGCGAAAAGTGGTTTTTCAACACTAACACAAGTGCGAAAAGTGGTTTTTCAACACTAACACAAGTGTGAAAAGTGGTTTTTCCACACTAATAGAAGTGCAAAAGTGGTTTCCTGCACCAACACAATTGCGAAAAGTGGTTTTTCAACACTAACACAAGTGCGAAAAGTGGTTTTTCAACACTAACACAAGTGCGAAAAGTGGTTTTTCAACACTAACACAAGTGCGAAAAGTGTTTTTTCCACACTAATACAAGCGCAAAAGTGGTTTCCTGCACCAACACAAGTGCGAAAAGTGGTTTTTCAACACTAACACAAGTGCGAAAAGTGGTTTTTCAACAATATCACAAGTGCAGAAAGTGTTTTTTCCACACTAATACAAGTGCAAAAGTGGTTTCCTGCACCAACACAAGTGCGAAAAGTGGTTTTTCAACACTAACAAAAGTGCGAAAAGTGGTTTTTCAACACTAACAAAAGTGCGAAAAGTGGTTTTTCAACACTAACACAAGTGCGAAAAGTGGTTTTTCAAAACTAACACAAGTGCGAAAAGTGTTTTTGCCACACTAATACAAGTGCAAAAGTGGTTTCCTGCACCAACACAAGTGCGAAAAGTGGTTTTTCAACACTAACACAAGTGCGAAAAGTGGTTTTTCAACACTAACACAAGTGCAAAAAGTGGTTTTTCAACACTAACACAAGTGCGAAAAGTGGTTTTTCCACACTAATACAAGTGCAAAAGTGGTTTCCTGCACCAACACAAGTGCAAAAAGTGGTTTTTCAACACTAACACAAGTGCGAAAAGTGGTTTTTCAACACTATCACAAGTGCAAAAAGTGTTTTTTCCACACTAATACAAGTGCAAAAGTCGTTTCCTGCACCAACACAAGTGCGAAAAGTGGTTTTTCAACACTAACACAAGTGCGAAAAGTGGTTTTTCAACACTAACACAAGTGCGAAAAGTGTTTTTTCAACACTAACACAAGTGCGAAAAGTGTTTTTTCCACACTAATACAAACGCAAAAGTGGTTTCCTGCACAAACACAAGTGCAAAAAGTGGTTGGTTTTCAACACTAACACAAGTGCGAAAAGTGGTTTTTCAACACTAACACAATTGCGAAAAGTGGTTTTTCCACACTAATACAAGTGCAAAAAGTGTTTTTTCCACACTAATACAAGTGCAAAAGTGGTTTCCTGCACCAACACAAGTGCGAAACGTGGTTTTTCAACACTAACACAAGTGGGAAAAGTGGTTTTCCCACACTAATACAAGTGCAAAAGTCGTTTCCTGCACCAACACAAGTGCGAAAAGTGGTTTTTCATCACTATCACAAGTGCAAAAAGTGTTTTTTCCACACTAATACAAGTGCAAAAGTGGTTTCCTGCACCAACACAAGTGTGAGAAGTGGTTTTTCAACACTAACACAAGTGCGAAAAGTGGTTTTTCAACAATATCACAAGTGCAAAAAGTGTTTTTTCCACACTAATACAAGTGCAAAAGTGGTTTCCTGCACCAACACAAGTGCGAAAAGTGGTTTTTCAACACTAACACAAGTGCGAAATGTGGTTTTTCAACACTAACACAAGTGCGAAAAGTGGTTTTTCAACACTAACACAAGTGCGAAAAGTGGTTTTTCCACACTAATACAAGTGCAAAAGTGGTTTCCTGCACCAACACAAGTGCGAAAAGTGGTTTTTCAACACTAACACAAGTGCGAAAAGTGGTTTTTCAACACTATCACAAGTGCAAAAAGTGTTTTTTCCACACTAATACAAGTGCAAAAGTGGTTTCCTGCACCAACACAAGTGTGAAAAGTGGTTTTTCAACACTAACACAAGTGGGAAAAGTGGTTTTTCAACACTAACACAAGTGCGAAAAGTGTTTTTCCACACTAATACAAGTGCAAAAGTGGTTTCCTGCACCAACACAAGTGCGAAAAGTGGTTTTTCAACACTAACACAAGTGCGAAAAGTGGTTTTTCAACAATATCACAAGTGCAAAAAGTGTTTTTTCCACACTAATACAAGTGCAAAAGTGGTTTCCTGCACCAACACAAGTGCGAAAAGTGGTTTTTCAACACTAACAAAAGTGCGAAAAGTGGTTTTTCAACACTAACACAAGTGCGAAAAGTGGTTTTTTCAAAACTAACACAAGTGCGAAAAGTGTTTTTCCACACTAATACAAGTGCAAAAGTGGTTTCCTGCACCAACACAAGTGCGAAAAGTGGTTTTTCAACACTAACACAATTGCGAAAAGTGGTTTTTCAACACTAACACAAGTGCGAAAAGTGGTTTTTCAACACTAACACAAGTGCGAAAAGTGGTTTTTCCACACTAATACAAGTGCAAAAGTGGTTTCCTGCACCAACACAAGTGCGAAAAGTGGTTTTTCAACACTAACACAAGTGCGAAAAGTGGTTTTTTCAACACTAACACAAGTGCGAAAAGTGGTTTTTCAACATTAACACAAGTGCGAAAAGTGTTTTTCCCACACTAATACAAGTGCAAAAGTGGTTTCCTGCACCAACACAAGTGCGAAAAGTGGTTTTTCAACACTAACAAAAGTGCGAAAAGTGGTTTTTCAACACTAACACAAGTGCGAAAAGTGGTTTTTCAAAACTAACACAAGTGCGAAAAGTGTTTTTTCCACACTAATACAAGTGCAAAAGTGGTTTCCTGCACCAACACAAGTGCGAAAAGTGGTTTTTCAACACTAACACAAGTGCGAAAAGTGGTTTTTCAACACTAACACAAGTGCGAAAAGTGGTTTTTCAACACTAACACAAGTGTGAAAAGTGGTTTTTCCACACTAATAGAAGTGCAAAAGTGGTTTCCTGCACCAACACAATTGCGAAAAGTGGTTTTTCAACACTAACACAAGTGCGAAAAGTGGTTTTTCAACACTAACACAAGTGCGAAAAGTGGTTTTTCAACACTAACACAAGTGCGAAAAGTGTTTTTTCCACACTAATACAAGCGCAAAAGTGGTTTCCTGCACCAACACAAGTGCGAAAAGTGGTTTTTCAACACTAAACACAAGTGCGAAAAGTGGTTTTTTTTCAACAATATCACAAGTGCAGAAAGTGTTTTTTCCACACTAATACAAGTGCAAAAGTGGTTTCCTGCACCAACACAAGTGCGAAAAGTGGTTTTTCAACACTAACAAAAGTGCGAAAAGTGGTTTTTCAACACTAACAAAAGTGCGAAAAGTGGTTTTTCAACACTAACACAAGTGCGAAAAGTGGTTTTTCAAAACTAACACAAGTGCGAAAAGTGTTTTTGCCACACTAATACAAGTGCAAAAGTGGTTTCCTGCACCAACACAAGTGCGAAAAGTGGTTTTTCAACACTAACACAAGTGCGAAAAGTGGTTTTTCAACACTAACACAAGTGCAAAAAGTGGTTTTTCAACACTAACACAAGTGCGAAAAGTGGTTTTTCCACACTAATACAAGTGCAAAAGTGGTTTCCTGCACCAACACAAGTGCAAAAAGTGGTTTTTCAACACTAACACAAGTGCGAAAAGTGGTTTTTCAACACTATCACAAGTGCAAAAAGTGTTTTTTCCACACTAATACAAGTGCAAAAGTCGTTTCCTGCACCAACACAAGTGCGAAAAGTGGTTTTTCAACACTAACACAAGTGCGAAAAGTGGTTTTTCAACACTAACACAAGTGCGAAAAGTGTTTTTTCAACACTAACACAAGTGCGAAAAGTGTTTTTTCCACACTAATACAAACGCAAAAGTGGTTTCCTGCACAAACACAAGTGCAAAAAGTGGTTTTTCAACACTAACACAAGTGCGAAAAGTGGTTTTTCAACACTAACACAATTGCGAAAAGTGGTTTTTCCACACTAATACAAGTGCAAAAAGTGTTTTTTCCACACTAATACAAGTGCAAAAGTGGTTTCCTGCACCAACACAAGTGCGAAACGTGGTTTTTCAACACTAACACAAGTGGGAAAAGTGGTTTTCCCACACTAATACAAGTGCAAAAGTGGTTTTTCCACACTATCACAAGTGCGAAAGTGGTTTCCTGCACCAACACAAGCGCGAAAAGTGGGTTTTCAACACTAACACAAGTGCGAAAAGTGGTTTTTCAACACTATCACAAGTGCAAAAAGTGTTTTTTCCACACTAATACAAGTGCAAAAGTGGTTTCCTGCACCAACACAAGTGCGAAAAGTGGTTTTTCAACAATAACACAAGTGCGAAAAGTGGTTTTTCAACACTATCACAAGTGCAAAAAGTGTTTTTTCCACACTAATACAAGTGCAAAAGTGGTTTCCTGCACCAACACAAGTGCGAAAAGTGGTTTTTCAACACTAACACAAGTGCGAAAAGTGGTTTTTCAACACTATCACATGTGCAAAAAGTGTTTTTTCCACAGTAATACAAGTGCAAAAGTGGTTTCCTGCACCAACAAAAATGCGAAAAGTGGTTTTTCAAAACTAACACAAGTGCGAAAAGTGGTTTTTCAGCACTAACACAAGTGCGAAAAGTGGTTTTTCAACACTATCACAAGTGCAAAAAGTGTTTTTTCCACTCTAATACAAGTGAAAAAGTGGTTTCCTGGACCAACACAAGTGCGAAAAGTGGTTTTTCAACATTAACACAAGTGCGAAAAGTGGTTTTTCAACACTAACACAAGTGCGAAAAGTGTTTTTTCCACACTAATACAAATGCAAAAGTGGTTTCCTGCACCAACACAAGTGCGAAAAGTGGTTTTTCAACACTAACACAAGTGCGAAAAGTGGTTTTTCAACACTATCACATGTGCAAAAAGTGTTTTTTCCACAGTAATACAAGTGCAAAAGTGGTTTCCTGCACCAACAAAAGTGCGAAAAGTGGTTTTTCAACACTAACACAAGTGCGAAAAGTGGTTTTTCAACTCTAACACAAGTGCGAAAAGTGGTTTTTCCACACTAATACAAGTGCAAAAGTGGTTTCCTGCACCAACACAAGTGCGAAAAGTGGTTTTTCAACACAAACACAAGTGCGAAAAGTGGTTTTTCAACACTAACACAAGTGCGAAAAGTGGTTTTTCAACACTATCACAAGTGCAAAAAGTTTTTTCCACACTAATACAAGTGCAAAAGTGGTTTCCTGCACCAACACAAGTGCAAAATGTGGTTTTTCAACACTAACACAAGTGCGAAAAGTGGTTTTTCATCACTATCACAAGTGCAAAAAGTGTTTTTTCCACACTAATACAAGTGCAAAAGTGGTTTCCTGCACCAACACAAGTGCGAAAAGTGGTTTTTCAACACTAACACAAGTGCGAAAAGTGGTTTTTCAACACTAACACAAGGGCGAAAAGTGGTTTTTCAACACTATCACAAGTGCAAAAAGTGTTTTTTCCACTCTAATACAAGTGAAAAAGTGGTTTCCTGGACCAACACAAGTGCGAAAAGTGGTTTTTCAACATTAACACAAGTGCGAAAAGTGGTTTTTCAACACTAACACAAGTGCGAAAAGTGTTTTTTCCACACTAATACAAATGCAAAAGTGGTTTCCTGCACCAACACAAGTGCGAAAAGTGGTTTTTCAACACTAACACAAGTGCGAAAAGTGGTTTTTCAACACTATCACATGTGCAAAAAGTGTTTTTTCCACAGTAATACAAGTGCAAAAGTGGTTTCCTGCACCAACAAAAGTGCGAAAAGTGGTTTTTCAACACTAACACAAGTGCGAAAAGTGGTTTTTCAACACTAACACAAGTGCGAAAAGTGGTTTTTCCACACTAATACATGTGCAAAAGTGGTTTCCTGCACCAACACAAGTGCGAAAAGTGGTTTTTCAACACAAACACAAGTGCGAAAAGTGGTTTTTCAACACTAACACAAGTGCGAAAAGTGGTTTTTCAACACTATCACAAGTGCAAAAAGTTTTTTCCACACTAATACAAGTGCAAAAGTGGTTTCCTGCACCAACACAAGTGCAAAATGTGGTTTTTCAACACTAACACAAGTGCGAAAAGTGGTTTTTCATCACTATCACAAGTGCAAAAAGTGTTTTTTTCCACACTAATACAAGTGTAAAAGTGGTTTCCTGCACCAACACAAGTGCGAAAAGTGGTTTTTCAACACTAACAAAAGTGCGAAAAGTGGTTTTTCAACAATATCACAAGTGCAAAAAGTGATTTACCACACTAATACAAGTGCAAAAGTGGTTTCCTGCACCAACACAAGTGCGAAAAGTGGTTTTTCAACACTAACACAAGTGCGAAAAGTGGTTTTTCAACACTATCACAAGTGCAAAAAGTGTTTTTTCCACACTAATACAAGTGCAAAAGTGGTTTCCTGCACCAACACAAGTGCGAAAAGTGGTTTTTCAACACTAACACTAGTGCGAAAAGTGGTTTTTCAACACTATCACATGTGCAAAAAGTGTTTTTTCCACAGTAATACAAGTGCAAAAGTGGTTTCCTGCACCAACACAAGTGCGAAAAGTGGTTTTTCAACACTAACACAAGTGCGAAAAGTGGGTTTTCAACACTAACACAAGTGCGAAAAGTGGTTTTTCAACACTATCACAAGTGCAAAAAGTGTTTTTTCCACACTAATACAAGTGCAAAAGTGGTTTCCTGCACCAACACAAGTGCGAAAAGTGGTTTTTCAACACTAACACAAGTGGGAAAAGTGGTTTTTCAACACTAACACAAGTGCGAAAAGTGGTTTTTCCACACTAATACAAGTGCAAAAGTGGTTTCCTGCACCAACACAAGTGCGAAAAGTGGTTTTTCAACACTAACACAAGTGCGAAAAGTGGTTTTTCATCACTATCACAAGTGCAAAAAGTGTTTTTTCCACACTAATACAAGTGCAAAAGTGGTTTCCTGCACCAACACAAGTGTGAGAGGTGGTTTTTCAACACTAACACAAGTGCGAAAAGTGGTTTTTCAACAATATCACAAGTGCAAAAAGTGTTTTTTCCACACTAATACAAGTGCAAAAGTGGTTTCCTGCACCAACACAAGTGCGAAAAGTGGTTTTTCAACACTAACACCAGTGCGAAATGTGGTTTTTCAACACTAACACAAGTGCGAAAAGTGGTTTTTCAACACTAACACAAGTGCGAAAAGTGGTTTTTCCACACTAATACAAGTGGAAAAGTGGTTTCCTGCACCAACACAAGTGCGAAAAGTGGTTTTTCAACACTAACACAAGTGCGAAAAGTGGTTTTTCAACACTATCACAAGTGCAAAAAGTGTTTTTTCCACACTAATACAAGTGCAAAAGTGGTTTCCTGCACCAACACAAGTGTGAAAAGTGGTTTTTCAACACTAACACAAGTGGGAAAAGTGGTTTTTCAACACTAACACAAGTGCGAAAAGTGTTTTTCCACACTAATACAAGTGCAAAAGTGGTTTCCTGCACCAACACAAGTGCGAAAAGTGGTTTTTCAACACTAACACAAGTGCGAAAAGTGGTTTTTCAACAATATCACAAGTGCAAAAAGTGTTTTTTCCACACTAATACAAGTGCAAAAGTGGTTTCCTGCACCAACACAAGTGCGAAAAGTGGTTTTTCAACACTAACAAAAGTGCGAAAAGTGGTTTTTCAACACTAACACAAGTGCGAAAAGTGGTTTTTCAAAACTAACACAAGTGCGAAAAGTGTTTTTTCCATACTAATACAAGTGCAAAAGTGGTTTCCTGCACCAACACAAGTGCGAAAAGTGGTTTTTCAACACTAACACAAGTGCGAAAAGTGGTTTTTCAACACTAACACAAGTGCGAAAAGTGTTTTTGCCACACTAATACAAGTGCAAAAGTGGTTTCCTGCACCAACACAAGTGCGAAACGTGGTTTTTCAACACTAACACAAGTGCGAAAAGTGGTTTTCCCACACTAATACAAGTGCAAAAGTGGTTTTTCCACACTATCACAAGTGCGAAAGTGGTTTCCTGCACCAACACAAGCGCGAAAAGTGGTTTTTCAACACTAACACAAGTGCGAAAAGTGGTTTTTCAACACTAACACAAGTGCGAAAAGTGGTTTTTCAACACTAACACAAGTGCGAAAAGTGGTTTTTCCACACTAATACAAGCGCAAAAGTGGTTTCCTGCACCAACACAAGTGCGAAAAGTGGTTTTTCAACACTAACACAAGTGCGAAAAGTGGTTTTTCAACAATATCACAAGTGCAGAAAGTGTTTTTTCCACACTAATACAAGTGCAAAAGTGGTTTCCTGCACCAACACAAGTGCGAAAAGTGGTTTTTCAACACTAACAAAAGTGCGAAAAGTGGTTTTTCAACAATATCACAAGTGCAGAAAGTGTTTTTTCCACACTAATACAAGTGCAAAAGTGGTTTCCTGCACCAACACAAGTGCGAAAAGTGGTTTTTCAACACTAACAAAAGTGCGAAAAGTGGTTTTTCAACACTAACAAAAGTGCGAAAAGTGGTTTTTCAACACTAACACAAGTGCGAAAAGTGGTTTTTCAAAACTAACACAAGTGCGAAAAGTGTTTTTGCCACACTAATACAAGTGCAAAAGTGGTTTCCTGCACCAACACAAGTGCGAAAAGTGGTTTTTCAACACTAACACAAGTGCGAAAAGTGGTTTTTCAACACTAACACAAGTGCAAAAAGTGGTTTTTCAACACTAACACAAGTGCGAAAAGTGGTTTTTCCACACTAATACAAGTGCAAAAGTGGTTTCCTGCACCAACACAAGTGCAAAAAGTGGTTTTTCAACACTAACACAAGTGCGAAAAGTGGTTTTTCAACACTATCACAAGTGCAAAAAGTGTTTTTTCCACACTAATACAAGTGCAAAAGTCGTTTCCTGCACCAACACAAGTGCGAAAAGTGGTTTTTCAACACTAACACAAGTGCGAAAAGTGGTTTTTCAACACTAACACAAGTGCGAAAAGTGTTTTTTCAACACTAACACAAGTGCGAAAAGTGTTTTTTCCACACTAATACAAACGCAAAAGTGGTTTCCTGCACAAACACAAGTGCAAAAAGTGGTTTTTCAACACTAACACAAGTGCGAAAAGTGGTTTTTCAACACTAACACAATTGCGAAAAGTGGTTTTTCCACACTAATACAAGTGCAAAAAGTGTTTTTTCCACACTAATACAAGTGCAAAAGTGGTTTCCTGCACCAACACAAGTGCGAAACGTGGTTTTTCAACACTAACACAAGTGGGAAAAGTGGTTTTCCCACACTAATACAAGTGCAAAAGTCGTTTCCTGCACCAACACAAGTGCGAAAAGTGGTTTTTCATCACTATCACAAGTGCAAAAAGTGTTTTTTCCACACTAATACAAGTGCAAAAGTGGTTTCCTGCACCAACACAAGTGTGAGAAGTGGTTTTTCAACACTAACACAAGTGCGAAAAGTGGTTTTTCAACAATATCACAAGTGCAAAAAGTGTTTTTTCCACACTAATACAAGTGCAAAAGTGGTTTCCTGCACCAACACAAGTGCGAAAAGTGGTTTTTCAACACTAACACAAGTGCGAAATGTGGTTTTTCAACACTAACACAAGTGCGAAAAGTGGTTTTTCAACACTAACACAAGTGCGAAAAGTGGTTTTTCCACACTAATACAAGTGCAAAAGTGGTTTCCTGCACCAACACAAGTGCGAAAAGTGGTTTTTCAACACTAACACAAGTGCGAAAAGTGGTTTTTCAACACTATCACAAGTGCAAAAAGTGTTTTTTCCACACTAATACAAGTGCAAAAGTGGTTTCCTGCACCAACACAAGTGTGAAAAGTGGTTTTTCAACACTAACACAAGTGGGAAAAGTGGTTTTTCAACACTAACACAAGTGCGAAAAGTGTTTTTCCACACTAATACAAGTGCAAAAGTGGTTTCCTGCACCAACACAAGTGCGAAAAGTGGTTTTTCAACACTAACACAAGTGCGAAAAGTGGTTTTTCAACAATATCACAAGTGCAAAAAGTGTTTTTTCCACACTAATACAAGTGCAAAAGTGGTTTCCTGCACCAACACAAGTGCGAAAAGTGGTTTTTCAACACTAACAAAAGTGCGAAAAGTGGTTTTTCAACACTAACACAAGTGCGAAAAGTGGTTTTTCAAAACTAACACAAGTGCGAAAAGTGTTTTTCCACACTAATACAAGTGCAAAAGTGGTTTCCTGCACCAACACAAGTGCGAAAAGTGGTTTTTCAACACTAACACAATTGCGAAAAGTGGTTTTTCAACACTAACACAAGTGCGAAAAGTGGTTTTTCAACACTAACACAAGTGCGAAAAGTGGTTTTTCCACACTAATACAAGTGCAAAAGTGGTTTCCTGCACCAACACAAGTGCGAAAAGTGGTTTTTCAACACTTACACAAGTGCGAAAAGTGGTTTTTCAACACTAACACAAGTGCGAAAAGTGGTTTTTCAACATTAACACAAG
Source organism: Myxine glutinosa (assembly GCF_964187855.1). NCBI lineage: Eukaryota > Metazoa > Chordata > Myxini > Myxiniformes > Myxinidae > Myxine > Myxine glutinosa. The sequence goes on from NW_027619021.1 coordinate 22,011, forward strand.
TGCGAAAAGTGTTTTTCCCACACTAATACAAGTGCAAAAGTGGTTTCCTGCACCAACACAAGTGCGAAAAGTGGTTTTTCAACACTAACAAAAGTGCGAAAAGTGGTTTTTCAACACTAACACAAGTGCGAAAAGTGGTTTTTCAAAACTAACACAAGTGCGAAAAGTGTTTTTTCCACACTAATACAAGTGCAAAAGTGGTTTCCTGCACCAACACAAGTGCGAAAAGTGGTTTTTCAACACTAACACAAGTGCGAAAAGTGGTTTTTCAACACTAACACAAGTGCGAAAAGTGGTTTTTCAACACTAACACAAGTGTGAAAAGTGGTTTTTCCACACTAATAGAAGTGCAAAAGTGGTTTCCTGCACCAACACAATTGCGAAAAGTGGTTTTTCAACACTAACACAAGTGCGAAAAGTGGTTTTTCAACACTAACACAAGTGCGAAAAGTGGTTTTTCAACACTAACACAAGTGCGAAAAGTGTTTTTTCCACACTAATACAAGCGCAAAAGTGGTTTCCTGCACCAACACAAGTGCGAAAAGTGGTTTTTCAACACTAACACAAGTGCGAAAAGTGGTTTTTCAACAATATCACAAGTGCAGAAAGTGTTTTTTCCACACTAATACAAGTGCAAAAGTGGTTTCCTGCACCAACACAAGTGCGAAAAGTGGTTTTTCAACACTAACAAAAGTGCGAAAAGTGGTTTTTCAACACTAACAAAAGTGCGAAAAGTGGTTTTTCAACACTAACACAAGTGCGAAAAGTGGTTTTTCAAAACTAACACAAGTGCGAAAAGTGTTTTTGCCACACTAATACAAGTGCAAAAGTGGTTTCCTGCACCAACACAAGTGCGAAAAGTGGTTTTTCAACACTAACACAAGTGCGAAAAGTGGTTTTTCAACACTAACACAAGTGCAAAAAGTGGTTTTTCAACACTAACACAAGTGCGAAAAGTGGTTTTTCCACACTAATACAAGTGCAAAAGTGGTTTCCTGCACCAACACAAGTGCAAAAAGTGGTTTTTCAACACTAACACAAGTGCGAAAAGTGGTTTTTCAACACTATCACAAGTGCAAAAAGTGTTTTTTCCACACTAATACAAGTGCAAAAGTCGTTTCCTGCACCAACACAAGTGCGAAAAGTGGTTTTTCAACACTAACACAAGTGCGAAAAGTGGTTTTTCAACACTAACACAAGTGCGAAAAGTGTTTTTTCAACACTAACACAAGTGCGAAAAGTGTTTTTTCCACACTAATACAAACGCAAAAGTGGTTTCCTGCACAAACACAAGTGCAAAAAGTGGTTTTTCAACACTAACACAAGTGCGAAAAGTGGTTTTTCAACACTAACACAATTGCGAAAAGTGGTTTTTCCACACTAATACAAGTGCAAAAAGTGTTTTTTCCACACTAATACAAGTGCAAAAGTGGTTTCCTGCACCAACACAAGTGCGAAACGTGGTTTTTCAACACTAACACAAGTGGGAAAAGTGGTTTTCCCACACTAATACAAGTGCAAAAGTGGTTTTTCCACACTATCACAAGTGCGAAAGTGGTTTCCTGCACCAACACAAGCGCGAAAAGTGGGTTTTCAACACTAACACAAGTGCGAAAAGTGGTTTTTCAACACTATCACAAGTGCAAAAAGTGTTTTTTCCACACTAATACAAGTGCAAAAGTGGTTTCCTGCACCAACACAAGTGCGAAAAGTGGTTTTTCAACAATAACACAAGTGCGAAAAGTGGTTTTTCAACACTATCACAAGTGCAAAAAGTGTTTTTTCCACACTAATACAAGTGCAAAAGTGGTTTCCTGCACCAACACAAGTGCGAAAAGTGGTTTTTCAACACTAACACAAGTGCGAAAAGTGGTTTTTCAACACTATCACATGTGCAAAAAGTGTTTTTTCCACAGTAATACAAGTGCAAAAGTGGTTTCCTGCACCAACAAAAATGCGAAAAGTGGTTTTTCAAAACTAACACAAGTGCGAAAAGTGGTTTTTCAGCACTAACACAAGTGCGAAAAGTGGTTTTTCAACACTATCACAAGTGCAAAAAGTGTTTTTTCCACTCTAATACAAGTGAAAAAGTGGTTTCCTGGACCAACACAAGTGCGAAAAGTGGTTTTTCAACATTAACACAAGTGCGAAAAGTGGTTTTTCAACACTAACACAAGTGCGAAAAGTGTTTTTTCCACACTAATACAAATGCAAAAGTGGTTTCCTGCACCAACACAAGTGCGAAAAGTGTTTTTCAACACTAACACAAGTGCGAAAAGTGGTTTTTCAACACTATCACATGTGCAAAAAGTGTTTTTTCCACAGTAATACAAGTGCAAAAGTGGTTTCCTGCACCAACAAAAGTGCGAAAAGTGGTTTTTCAACACTAACACAAGTGCGAAAAGTGGTTTTTCAACTCTAACACAAGTGCGAAAAGTGGTTTTTCCACACTAATACAAGTGCAAAAGTGGTTTCCTGCACCAACACAAGTGCGAAAAGTGGTTTTTCAACACAAACACAAGTGCGAAAAGTGGTTTTTCAACACTAACACAAGTGCGAAAAGTGGTTTTTCAACACTATCACAAGTGCAAAAAGTTTTTTCCACACTAATACAAGTGCAAAAGTGGTTTCCTGCACCAACACAAGTGCAAAATGTGGTTTTTCAACACTAACACAAGTGCGAAAAGTGGTTTTTCATCACTATCACAAGTGCAAAAAGTGTTTTTTCCACACTAATACAAGTGCAAAAGTGGTTTCCTGCACCAACACAAGTGCGAAAAGTGGTTTTTCAACACTAACACAAGTGCGAAAAGTGTTTTTCAACACTAACACAAGTGCGAAAAGTGTTTTTCAACACTATCACAAGTGCAAAAAGTGTTTTTCCACTCTAATACAAGTGAAAAAGTGGTTTCCTGACCAACACAAGTGCGAAAAGTGGTTTTTCAACATTACACAAGTGCGAAAAGTGGTTTTTCAACACTAACACAAGTGCGAAAAGTGTTTTTTCCACACTAATACAAATGCAAAAGTGGTTTCCTGCACCAACACAAGTGCGAAAAGTGGTTTTTCAACACTAACACAAGTGCGAAAAGTGGTTTTTCAACACTATCACATGTGCAAAAAGTGTTTTTTCCACAGTAATACAAGTGCAAAAGTGGTTTCCTGCACCAACAAAAGTGCGAAAAGTGGTTTTTCAACACTAACACAAGTGCGAAAAGTGGTTTTTCAACACTAACACAAGTGCGAAAAGTGGTTTTTCCACACTAATACATGTGCAAAAGTGGTTTCCTGCACCAACACAAGTGCGAAAAGTGGTTTTTCAACACAAACACAAGTGCGAAAAGTGGTTTTTCAACACTAACACAAGTGCGAAAAGTGGTTTTTCAACACTATCACAAGTGCAAAAAGTTTTTTCCACACTAATACAAGTGCAAAAGTGGTTTCCTGCACCAACACAAGTGCAAAATGTGGTTTTTCAACACTAACACAAGTGCGAAAAGTGGTTTTTCATCACTATCACAAGTGCAAAAAGTGTTTTTTTCCACACTAATACAAGTGTAAAAGTGGTTTCCTGCACCAACACAAGTGCGAAAAGTGGTTTTTCAACACTAACAAAAGTGCGAAAAGTGGTTTTTCAACAATATCACAAGTGCAAAAAGTGATTTACCACACTAATACAAGTGCAAAAGTGGTTTCCTGCACCAACACAAGTGCGAAAAGTGGTTTTTCAACACTAACACAAGTGCGAAAAGTGGTTTTTCAACACTATCACAAGTGCAAAAAGTGTTTTTTCCACACTAATACAAGTGCAAAAGTGGTTTCCTGCACCAACACAAGTGCGAAAAGTGGTTTTTCAACACTAACACTAGTGCGAAAAGTGGTTTTTCAACACTATCACATGTGCAAAAAGTGTTTTTTCCACAGTAATACAAGTGCAAAAGTGGTTTCCTGCACCAACACAAGTGCGAAAAGTGGTTTTTCAACACTAACACAAGTGCGAAAAGTGGGTTTTCAACACTAACACAAGTGCGAAAAGTGGTTTTTCAACACTATCACAAGTGCAAAAAGTGTTTTTTCCACACTAATACAAGTGCAAAAGTGGTTTCCTGCACCAACACAAGTGCGAAAAGTGGTTTTTCAACACTAACACAAGTGGGAAAAGTGGTTTTTCAACACTAACACAAGTGCGAAAAGTGGTTTTTCCACACTAATACAAGTGCAAAAGTGGTTTCCTGCACCAACACAAGTGCGAAAAGTGGTTTTTCAACACTAACACAAGTGCGAAAAGTGGTTTTTCATCACTATCACAAGTGCAAAAAGTGTTTTTTCCACACTAATACAAGTGCAAAAGTGGTTTCCTGCACCAACACAAGTGTGAGAAGTGGTTTTTCAACACTAACACAAGTGCGAAAAGTGGTTTTTCAACAATATCACAAGTGCAAAAAGTGTTTTTTCCACACTAATACAAGTGCAAAAGTGGTTTCCTGCACCAACACAAGTGCGAAAAGTGGTTTTTCAACACTAACACCAGTGCGAAATGTGGTTTTTCAACACTAACACAAGTGCGAAAAGTGGTTTTTCAACACTAACACAAGTGCGAAAAGTGGTTTTTCCACACTAATACAAGTGGAAAAGTGGTTTCCTGCACCAACACAAGTGCGAAAAGTGGTTTTTCAACACTAACACAAGTGCGAAAAGTGGTTTTTCAACACTATCACAAGTGCAAAAAGTGTTTTTTCCACACTAATACAAGTGCAAAAGTGGTTTCCTGCACCAACACAAGTGTGAAAAGTGGTTTTTCAACACTAACACAAGTGGGAAAAGTGGTTTTTCAACACTAACACAAGTGCGAAAAGTGTTTTTCCACACTAATACAAGTGCAAAAGTGGTTTCCTGCACCAACACAAGTGCGAAAAGTGGTTTTTCAACACTAACACAAGTGCGAAAAGTGGTTTTTCAACAATATCACAAGTGCAAAAAGTGTTTTTTCCACACTAATACAAGTGCAAAAGTGGTTTCCTGCACCAACACAAGTGCGAAAAGTGGTTTTTCAACACTAACAAAAGTGCGAAAAGTGGTTTTTCAACACTAACACAAGTGCGAAAAGTGGTTTTTCAAAACTAACACAAGTGCGAAAAGTGTTTTTTCCATACTAATACAAGTGCAAAAGTGGTTTCCTGCACCAACACAAGTGCGAAAAGTGGTTTTTCAACACTAACACAAGTGCGAAAAGTGGTTTTTCAACACTAACACAAGTGCGAAAAGTGTTTTTGCCACACTAATACAAGTGCAAAAGTGGTTTCCTGCACCAACACAAGTGCGAAACGTGGTTTTTCAACACTAACACAAGTGCGAAAAGTGGTTTTCCCACACTAATACAAGTGCAAAAGTGGTTTTTCCACACTATCACAAGTGCGAAAGTGGTTTCCTGCACCAACACAAGCGCGAAAAGTGGTTTTTCAACACTAACACAAGTGCGAAAAGTGGTTTTTCAACACTAACACAAGTGCGAAAAGTGGTTTTTCAACACTAACACAAGTGCGAAAAGTGGTTTTTCCACACTAATACAAGCGCAAAAGTGGTTTCCTGCACCAACACAAGTGCGAAAAGTGGTTTTTCAACACTAACACAAGTGCGAAAAGTGGTTTTTCAACAATATCACAAGTGCAGAAAGTGTTTTTTCCACACTAATACAAGTGCAAAAGTGGTTTCCTGCACCAACACAATTGCGAAAAGTGGTTTTTCAACACTAACACAAGTGCGAAAAGTGGTTTTTCAACACTAACACAAGTGCGAAAAGTGGTTTTTCAACACTAACACAAGTGCGAAAAGTGTTTTTTCCACACTAATACAAGCGCAAAAGTGGTTTCCTGCACCAACACAAGTGCGAAAAGTGGTTTTTCAACACTAACACAAGTGCGAAAAGTGGTTTTTCAACAATATCACAAGTGCAGAAAGTGTTTTTTCCACACTAATACAAGTGCAAAAGTGGTTTCCTGCACCAACACAAGTGCGAAAAGTGGTTTTTCAACACTAACAAAAGTGCGAAAAGTGGTTTTTCAACACTAACAAAAGTGCGAAAAGTGGTTTTTCAACACTAACACAAGTGCGAAAAGTGGTTTTTCAAAACTAACACAAGTGCGAAAAGTGTTTTTGCCACACTAATACAAGTGCAAAAGTGGTTTCCTGCACCAACACAAGTGCGAAAAGTGGTTTTTCAACACTAACACAAGTGCGAAAAGTGGTTTTTCAACACTAACACAAGTGCAAAAAGTGGTTTTTCAACACTAACACAAGTGCGAAAAGTGGTTTTTCCACACTAATACAAGTGCAAAAGTGGTTTCCTGCACCAACACAAGTGCAAAAAGTGGTTTTTCAACACTAACACAAGTGCGAAAAGTGGTTTTTCAACACTATCACAAGTGCAAAAAGTGTTTTTTCCACACTAATACAAGTGCAAAAGTCGTTTCCTGCACCAACACAAGTGCGAAAAGTGGTTTTTCAACACTAACACAAGTGCGAAAAGTGGTTTTTCAACACTAACACAAGTGCGAAAAGTGTTTTTTCAACACTAACACAAGTGCGAAAAGTGTTTTTTCCACACTAATACAAACGCAAAAGTGGTTTCCTGCACAAACACAAGTGCAAAAAGTGGTTTTTCAACACTAACACAAGTGCGAAAAGTGGTTTTTCAACACTAACACAATTGCGAAAAGTGGTTTTTCCACACTAATACAAGTGCAAAAAGTGTTTTTTCCACACTAATACAAGTGCAAAAGTGGTTTCCTGCACCAACACAAGTGCGAAACGTGGTTTTTCAACACTAACACAAGTGGGAAAAGTGGTTTTCCCACACTAATACAAGTGCAAAAGTGGTTTTTTCCACACTATCACAAGTGCGAAAGTGGTTTCCTGCACCAACACAAGCGCGAAAAGTGGGTTTTCAACACTAACACAAGTGCGAAAAGTGGTTTTTCAACACTATCACAAGTGCAAAAAGTGTTTTTTCCACACTAATACAAGTGCAAAAGTGGTTTCCTGCACCAACACAAGTGCGAAAAGTGGTTTTTCAACAATAACACAAGTGCGAAAAGTGGTTTTTCAACACTATCACAAGTGCAAAAAGTGTTTTTTCCACACTAATACAAGTGCAAAAGTGGTTTCCTGCACCAACACAAGTGCGAAAAGTGGTTTTTCAACACTAACACAAGTGCGAAAAGTGGTTTTTCAACACTATCACATGTGCAAAAAGTGTTTTTTCCACAGTAATACAAGTGCAAAAGTGGTTTCCTGCACCAACAAAAATGCGAAAAGTGGTTTTTCAAAACTAACACAAGTGCGAAAAGTGGTTTTTCAGCACTAACACAAGTGCGAAAAGTGGTTTTTCAACACTATCACAAGTGCAAAAAGTGTTTTTTCCACTCTAATACAAGTGAAAAAGTGGTTTCCTGGACCAACACAAGTGCGAAAAGTGGTTTTTCAACATTAACACAAGTGCGAAAAGTGGTTTTTCAACACTAACACAAGTGCGAAAAGTGTTTTTTCCACACTAATACAAATGCAAAAGTGGTTTCCTGCACCAACACAAGTGCGAAAAGTGGTTTTTCAACACTAACACAAGTGCGAAAAGTGGTTTTTCAACACTATCACATGTGCAAAAAGTGTTTTTTCCACAGTAATACAAGTGCAAAAGTGGTTTCCTGCACCAACAAAAGTGCGAAAAGTGGTTTTTCAACACTAACACAAGTGCGAAAAGTGGTTTTTCAACTCTAACACAAGTGCGAAAAGTGGTTTTTCCACACTAATACAAGTGCAAAAGTGGTTTCCTGCACCAACACAAGTGCGAAAAGTGGTTTTTCAACACAAACACAAGTGCGAAAAGTGGTTTTTCAACACTAACACAAGTGCGAAAAGTGGTTTTTCAACACTATCACAAGTGCAAAAAGTTTTTTCCACACTAATACAAGTGCAAAAGTGGTTTCCTGCACCAACACAAGTGCAAAATGTGGTTTTTCAACACTAACACAAGTGCGAAAAGTGGTTTTTCATCACTATCACAAGTGCAAAAAGTGTTTTTTCCACACTAATACAAGTGCAAAAGTGGTTTCCTGCACCAACACAAGTGCGAAAAGTGGTTTTTCAACACTAACACAAGTGCGAAAAGTGGTTTTTCAACACTAACACAAGTGCGAAAAGTGGTTTTTCAACACTATCACAAGTGCAAAAAGTGTTTTTTCCACTCTAATACAAGTGAAAAAGTGGTTTCCTGGACCAACACAAGTGCGAAAAGTGGTTTTTCAACATTAACACAAGTGCGAAAAGTGGTTTTTCAACACTAACACAAGTGCGAAAAGTGTTTTTTCCACACTAATACAAATGCAAAAGTGGTTTCCTGCACCAACACAAGTGCGAAAAGTGGTTTTTCAACACTAACACAAGTGCGAAAAGTGGTTTTTCAACACTATCACATGTGCAAAAAGTGTTTTTTCCACAGTAATACAAGTGCAAAAGTGGTTTCCTGCACCAACAAAAGTGCGAAAAGTGGTTTTTCAACACTAACACAAGTGCGAAAAGTGGTTTTTCAACACTAACACAAGTGCGAAAAGTGGTTTTTCCACACTAATACATGTGCAAAAGTGGTTTCCTGCACCAACACAAGTGCGAAAAGTGGTTTTTCAACACAAACACAAGTGCGAAAAGTGGTTTTTCAACACTAACACAAGTGCGAAAAGTGGTTTTTCAACACTATCACAAGTGCAAAAAGTTTTTTCCACACTAATACAAGTGCAAAAGTGGTTTCCTGCACCAACACAAGTGCAAAATGTGGTTTTTCAACACTAACACAAGTGCGAAAAGTGGTTTTTCATCACTATCACAAGTGCAAAAAGTGTTTTTTTCCACACTAATACAAGTGTAAAAGTGGTTTCCTGCACCAACACAAGTGCGAAAAGTGGTTTTTCAACACTAACAAAAGTGCGAAAAGTGGTTTTTCAACAATATCACAAGTGCAAAAAGTGATTTACCACACTAATACAAGTGCAAAAGTGGTTTCCTGCACCAACACAAGTGCGAAAAGTGGTTTTTCAACACTAACACAAGTGCGAAAAGTGGTTTTTCAACACTATCACAAGTGCAAAAAGTGTTTTTTCCACACTAATACAAGTGCAAAAGTGGTTTCCTGCACCAACACAAGTGCGAAAAGTGGTTTTTCAACACTAACACTAGTGCGAAAAGTGGTTTTTCAACACTATCACATGTGCAAAAAGTGTTTTTTCCACAGTAATACAAGTGCAAAAGTGGTTTCCTGCACCAACACAAGTGCGAAAAGTGGTTTTTCAACACTAACACAAGTGCGAAAAGTGGGTTTTCAACACTAACACAAGTGCGAAAAGTGGTTTTTCAACACTATCACAAGTGCAAAAAGTGTTTTTTCCACACTAATACAAGTGCAAAAGTGGTTTCCTGCACCAACACAAGTGCGAAAAGTGGTTTTTCAACACTAACACAAGTGGGAAAAGTGGTTTTTCAACACTAACACAAGTGCGAAAAGTGGTTTTTCCACACTAATACAAGTGCAAAAGTGGTTTCCTGCACCAACACAAGTGCGAAAAGTGGTTTTTCAACACTAACACAAGTGCGAAAAGTGGTTTTTCATCACTATCACAAGTGCAAAAAGTGTTTTTTCCACACTAATACAAGTGCAAAAGTGGTTTCCTGCACCAACACAAGTGTGAGAAGTGGTTTTTCAACACTAACACAAGTGCGAAAAGTGGTTTTTCAACAATATCACAAGTGCAAAAAGTGTTTTTTCCACACTAATACAAGTGCAAAAGTGGTTTCCTGCACCAACACAAGTGCGAAAAGTGGTTTTTCAACACTAACACCAGTGCGAAATGTGGTTTTTCAACACTAACACAAGTGCGAAAAGTGGTTTTTCAACACTAACACAAGTGCGAAAAGTGGTTTTTCCACACTAATACAAGTGGAAAAGTGGTTTCCTGCACCAACACAAGTGCGAAAAGTGGTTTTTCAACACTAACACAAGTGCGAAAAGTGGTTTTTCAACACTATCACAAGTGCAAAAAGTGTTTTTTCCACACTAATACAAGTGCAAAAGTGGTTTCCTGCACCAACACAAGTGTGAAAAGTGGTTTTTCAACACTAACACAAGTGGGAAAAGTGGTTTTTCAACACTAACACAAGTGCGAAAAGTGTTTTTCCACACTAATACAAGTGCAAAAGTGGTTTCCTGCACCAACACAAGTGCGAAAAGTGGTTTTTCAACACTAACACAAGTGCGAAAAGTGGTTTTTCAACAATATCACAAGTGCAAAAAGTGTTTTTTCCACACTAATACAAGTGCAAAAGTGGTTTCCTGCACCAACACAAGTGCGAAAAGTGGTTTTTCAACACTAACAAAAGTGCGAAAAGTGGTTTTTCAACACTAACACAAGTGCGAAAAGTGGTTTTTCAAAACTAACACAAGTGCGAAAAGTGTTTTTTCCATACTAATACAAGTGCAAAAGTGGTTTCCTGCACCAACACAAGTGCGAAAAGTGGTTTTTCAACACTAACACAAGTGCGAAAAGTGGTTTTTCAACACTAACACAAGTGCGAAAAGTGTTTTTGCCACACTAATACAAGTGCAAAAGTGGTTTCCTGCACCAACACAAGTGCGAAACGTGGTTTTTCAACACTAACACAAGTGCGAAAAGTGGTTTTCCCACACTAATACAAGTGCAAAAGTGGTTTTTCCACACTATCACAAGTGCGAAAGTGGTTTCCTGCACCAACACAAGCGCGAAAAGTGGTTTTTCAACACTAACACAAGTGCGAAAAGTGGTTTTTCAACACTAACACAAGTGCGAAAAGTGGTTTTTCAACACTAACACAAGTGCGAAAAGTGGTTTTTCCACACTAATACAAGCGCAAAAGTGGTTTCCTGCACCAACACAAGTGCGAAAAGTGGTTTTTCAACACTAACACAAGTGCGAAAAGTGGTTTTTCAACAATATCACAAGTGCAGAAAGTGTTTTTTCCACACTAATACAAGTGCAAAAGTGGTTTCCTGCACCAACACAAGTGCGAAAAGTGGTTTTTCAACACTAACAAAAGTGCGAAAAGTGGTTTTTCAACACTAACAAAAGTGCGAAAAGTGGTTTTTCAACACTAACACAAGTGCGAAAAGTGGTTTTTCAAAACTAACACAAGTGCGAAAAGTGTTTTTGCCACACTAATACAAGTGCAAAAGTGGTTTCCTGCACCAACACAAGTGCGAAAAGTGGTTTTTCAACACTAACACAAGTGCGAAAAGTGGTTTTTCAACACTAACACAAGTGCGAAAAGTGGTTTTTCAACACTAACACAAGTGCGAAAAGTGGTTTTTCCACACTAATACAAGTGCAAAAGTGGTTTCCTGCACCAACACAAGTGCAAAAAGTGGTTTTTCAACACTAACACAAGTGCGAAAAGTGGTTTTTCAACACTATCACAAGTGCAAAAAGTGTTTTTTCCACACTAATACAAGTGCAAAAGTCGTTTCCTGCACCAACACAAGTGCGAAAAGTGGTTTTTCAACACTAACACAAGTGCGAAAAGTGGTTTTTCAACACTAACACAAGTGCGAAAAGTGGTTTTTCAACACTAACACAAGTGCGAAAAGTGTTTTTTCAACACTAACACAAGTGCGAAAAGTGTTTTTTCCACACTAATACAAACGCAAAAGTGGTTTCCTGCACCAACACAAGTGCGAAAAGTGGTTTTTCAACACTAACACAAGTGCGAAAAGTGGTTTTTCAACACTAACACAAGTGCGAAAAGTGGTTTTTCAACACTAACACAAGTGCGAAAAGTGGTTTTTCCACACTAATACAAGTGCAAAAGTGGTTTCCTGCACCAACACAATTGCGAAAAGTGGTTTTTCAACACTAACACAAGTGCGAAAAGTGGTTTTTCAACACTAACACAAGTGCGAAAAGTGGTTTTTCAACACTAACACAAGTGCGAAAAGTGTTTTTTCCACACTAATACAAGCGCAAAAGTGGTTTCCTGCACCAACACAAGTGCGAAAAGTGGTTTTTCAACACTAACACAAGTGCGAAAAGTGGTTTTTCAACAATATCACAAGTGCAGAAAGTGTTTTTTCCACACTAATACAAGTGCAAAAGTGGTTTCCTGCACCAACACAAGTGCGAAAAGTGGTTTTTCAACACTAACAAAAGTGCGAAAAGTGGTTTTTCAACACTAACAAAAGTGCGAAAAGTGGTTTTTCAACACTAACACAAGTGCGAAAAGTGGTTTTTCAAAACTAACACAAGTGCGAAAAGTGTTTTTGCCACACTAATACAAGTGCAAAAGTGGTTTCCTGCACCAACACAAGTGCGAAAAGTGGTTTTTCAACACTAACACAAGTGCGAAAAGTGGTTTTTCAACACTATCACATGTGCAAAAAGTGTTTTTTCCACAGTAATACAAGTGCAAAAGTGGTTTCCTGCACCAACAAAAGTGCGAAAAGTGGTTTTTCAAAACTAACACAAGTGCGAAAAGTGGTTTTTCAACACTAACACAAGTGCGAAAAGTGTTTTTTCCACAGTAATACAAGTGCAAAAGTGGTTTCCTGCACCAACAAAAGTGCGAAAAGTGGTTTTTCAAAACTAACACAAGTGCGAAAAGTGGTTTTTCAACACTAACACAAGTGCGAAAAGTGGTTTTTCAACACTATCACAAGTGCAAAAAGTGTTTTTTCCACTCTAATACAAGTGAAAAAGTGGTTTCCTGGACCAACACAAGTGCGAAAAGTGGTTTTTCAACATTAACACAAGTGCGAAAAGTGGTTTTTCAACACTAACACAAGTGCGAAAAGTGTTTTTTCCACACTAATACAAATGCAAAAGTGGTTTCCTGCACCAACACAAGTGCGAAAAGTGGTTTTTCAACACTAACACAAGTGCGAAAAGTGGTTTTTCAACACTATCACATGTGCAAAAAGTGTTTTTTCCACAGTAATACAAGTGCAAAAGTGGTTTCCTGCACCAACAAAAGTGCGAAAAGTGGTTTTTCAACACTAACACAAGTGCGAAAAGTGGTTTTTCAACACTAACACAAGTGCGAAAAGTGGTTTTTCCACACTAATACATGTGCAAAAGTGGTTTCCTGCACCAACACAAGTGCGAAAAGTGGTTTTTCAACACAAACACAAGTGCGAAAAGTGGTTTTTCAACACTAACACAAGTGCGAAAAGTGGTTTTTCAACACTATCACAAGTGCAAAAAGTTTTTTCCACACTAATACAAGTGCAAAAGTGGTTTCCTGCACCAACACAAGTGCAAAATGTGGTTTTTCAACACTAACACAAGTGCGAAAAGTGGTTTTTCATCACTATCACAAGTGCAAAAAGTGTTTTTTCCACACTAATACAAGTGCAAAAGTGGTTTCCTGCACCAACACAAGTGCGAAAAGTGGTTTTTCAACACTAACAAAAGTGCGAAAAGTGGTTTTTCAACAATATCACAAGTGCAAAAAGTGATTTACCACACTAATACAAGTGCAAAAGTGGTTTCCTGCACCAACACAAGTGCGAAAAGTGGTTTTTCAACACTAACACAAGTGCGAAAAGTGGTTTTTCAACACTATCACAAGTGCAAAAAGTGTTTTTTCCACACTAATACAAGTGCAAAAGTGGTTTCCTGCACCAACACAAGTGCGAAAAGTGGTTTTTCAACACTAACACTAGTGCGAAAAGTGGTTTTTCAACACTATCACATGTGCAAAAAGTGTTTTTTCCACAGTAATACAAGTGCAAAAGTGGTTTCCTGCACCAACAAAAGTGCGAAAAGTGGTTTTTCAAAACTAACACAAGTGCGAAAAGTGGTTTTTCAACACTAACACAAGTGCGAAAAGTGTTTTTTCCACAGTAATACAAGTGCAAAAGTGGTTTCCTGCACCAACAAAAGTGCGAAAAGTGGTTTTTCAAAACTAACACAAGTGCGAAAAGTGGTTTTTCAACACTAACACAAGTGCGAAAAGTGGTTTTTCAACACTATCACAAGTGCAAAAAGTGTTTTTTCCACTCTAATACAAGTGAAAAAGTGGTTTCCTGGACCAACACAAGTGCGAAAAGTGGTTTTTCAACATAAACACAAGTGCGAAAAGTGGTTTTTCAACACTAACACAAGTGCGAAAAGTGTTTTTTCCACACTAATACAAATGCAAAAGTGGTTTCCTGCACCAACACAAGTGCGAAAAGTGGTTTTTCAACACTAACACAAGTGCGAAAAGTGGTTTTTCAACACTATCACATGTGCAAAAAGTGTTTTTTCCACAGTAATACAAGTGCAAAAGTGGTTTCCTGCACCAACAAAAGTGCGAAAAGTGGTTTTTCAACACTAACACAAGTGCGAAAAGTGGTTTTTCAACACTAACACAAGTGCGAAAAGTGGTTTTTCCACACTAATACATGTGCAAAAGTGGTTTCCTGCACCAACACAAGTGCGAAAAGTGGTTTTTCAACACAAACACAAGTGCGAAAAGTGGTTTTTCAACACTAACACAAGTGCGAAAAGTGGTTTTTCAACACTATCACAAGTGCAAAAAGTTTTTTCCACACTAATACAAGTGCAAAAGTGGTTTCCTGCACCAACACAAGTGCAAAATGTGGTTTTTCAACACTAACACAAGTGCGAAAAGTGGTTTTTCATCACTATCACAAGTGCAAAAAGTGTTTTTTTCCACACTAATACAAGTGCAAAAGTGGTTTCCTGCACCAACACAAGTGCGAAAAGTGGTTTTTCAACACTAACAAAAGTGCGAAAAGTGGTTTTTCAACAATATCACAAGTGCAAAAAGTGATTTACCACACTAATACAAGTGCAAAAGTGGTTTCCTGCACCAACACAAGTGCGAAAAGTGGTTTTTCAACACTAACACAAGTGCGAAAAGTGGTTTTTCAAAACTAACACAAGTGCGAAAAGTGTTTTTTCCATACTAATACAAGTGCAAAAGTGGTTTCCTGCACCAACACAAGTGCGAAAAGTGGTTTTTCAACACTAACACAAGTGCGAAAAGTGGTTTTTCAACACTAACACAAGTGCGAAAAGTGTTTTTGCCACACTAATACAAGTGCAAAAGTGGTTTCCTGCACCAACACAAGTGCGAAACGTGGTTTTTCAACACTAACACAAGTGCGAAAAGTGGTTTTCCCACACTAATACAAGTGCAAAAGTGGTTTTTCCACACTATCACAAGTGCGAAAGTGGTTTCCTGCACCAACACAAGCGCGAAAAGTGGTTTTTCAACACTAACACAAGTGCGAAAAGTGGTTTTTCAACACTAACACAAGTGCGAAAAGTGGTTTTTCAACACTAACACAAGTGCGAAAAGTGGTTTTTCCACACTAATACAAGCGCAAAAGTGGTTTCCTGCACCAACACAAGTGCGAAAAGTGGTTTTTCAACACTAACACAAGTGCGAAAAGTGGTTTTTCAACAATATCACAAGTGCAGAAAGTGTTTTTTCCACACTAATACAAGTGCAAAAGTGGTTTCCTGCACCAACACAAGTGCGAAAAGTGGTTTTTCAACACTAACAAAAGTGCGAAAAGTGGTTTTTCAACACTAACAAAAGTGCGAAAAGTGGTTTTTCAACACTAACACAAGTGCGAAAAGTGGTTTTTCAAAACTAACACAAGTGCGAAAAGTGTTTTTGCCACACTAATACAAGTGCAAAAGTGGTTTCCTGCACCAACACAAGTGCGAAAAGTGGTTTTTCAACACTAACACAAGTGCGAAAAGTGGTTTTTCAACACTAACACAAGTGCGAAAAGTGGTTTTTCAACACTAACACAAGTGCGAAAAGTGGTTTTTCCACACTAATACAAGTGCAAAAGTGGTTTCCTGCACCAACACAAGTGCAAAAAGTGGTTTTTCAACACTAACACAAGTGCGAAAAGTGGTTTTTCAACACTATCACAAGTGCAAAAAGTGTTTTTTCCACACTAATACAAGTGCAAAAGTCGTTTCCTGCACCAACACAAGTGCGAAAAGTGGTTTTTCAACACTAACACAAGTGCGAAAAGTGGTTTTTCAACACTAACACAAGTGCGAAAAGTGGTTTTTCAACACTAACACAAGTGCGAAAAGTGTTTTTTCAACACTAACACAAGTGCGAAAAGTGTTTTTTCCACACTAATACAAACGCAAAAGTGGTTTCCTGCACCAACACAAGTGCGAAAAGTGGTTTTTCAACACTAACACAAGTGCGAAAAGTGGTTTTTCAACACTAACACAAGTGCGAAAAGTGGTTTTTCAACACTAACACAAGTGCGAAAAGTGGTTTTTCCACACTAATACAAGTGCAAAAGTGGTTTCCTGCACCAACACAATTGCGAAAAGTGGTTTTTCAACACTAACACAAGTGCGAAAAGTGGTTTTTCAACACTAACACAAGTGCGAAAAGTGGTTTTTCAACACTAACACAAGTGCGAAAAGTGTTTTTTCCACACTAATACAAGCGCTAAAGTGGTTTCCTGCACCAACACAAGTGCGAAAAGTGGTTTTTCAACACTAACACAAGTGCGAAAAGTGGTTTTTCAACAATATCACAAGTGCAGAAAGTGTTTTTTCCACACTAATACAAGTGCAAAAGTGGTTTCCTGCACCAACACAAGTGCGAAAAGTGGTTTTTCAACACTAACAAAAGTGCGAAAAGTGGTTTTTCAACACTAACAAAAGTGCGAAAAGTGGTTTTTCAACACTAACACAAGTGCGAAAAGTGGTTTTTCAAAACTAACACAAGTGCGAAAAGTGTTTTTGCCACACTAATACAAGTGCAAAAGTGGTTTCCTGCACCAACACAAGTGCGAAAAGTGGTTTTTCAACACTAACACAAGTGCGAAAAGTGGTTTTTCAACACTAACACAAGTGCGAAAAGTGGTTTTTCAACACTAACACAAGTGCGAAAAGTGGTTTTTCCACACTAATACAAGTGCAAAAGTGGTTTCCTGCACCAACACAAGTGCAAAAAGTGGTTTTTCAACACTAACACAAGTGCGAAAAGTGGTTTTTCAACACTATCACAAGTGCAAAAAGTGTTTTTTCCACACTAATACAAGTGCAAAAGTCGTTTCCTGCACCAACACAAGTGCGAAAAGTGGTTTTTCAACACTAACACAAGTGCGAAAAGTGTTTTTTCAACACTAACACAAGTGCGAAAAGTGGTTTTTCAACACTAACACAAGTGCGAAAAGTGGTTTTTCAACACTAACAAAAGTGCGAAAAGTGGTTTTTCAACACTAACAAAAGTGCGAAAAGTGGTTTTTCAACACTAACACAAGTGCGAAAAGTGGTTTTTCAAAACTAACACAAGTGCGAAAAGTGTTTTTGCCACACTAATACAAGTGCAAAAGTGGTTTCCTGCACCAACACAAGTGCGAAAAGTGGTTTTTCAACACTAACACAAGTGCGAAAAGTGGTTTTTCAACACTAACACAAGTGCGAAAAGTGGTTTTTCCACACTAATACAAGTGCAAAAGTGGTTTCCTGCACCAACACAAGTGCAAAAAGTGGTTTTTCAACACTAACACAAGTGCGAAAAGTGGTTTTTCAACACTATCACAAGTGCAAAAAGTGTTTTTTCCACACTAATACAAGTGCAAAAGTCGTTTCCTGCACCAACACAAGTGCGAAAAGTGGTTTTTCAACACTAACACAAGTGCGAAAAGTGGTTTTTCAACACTAACACAAGTGCGAAAAGTGTTTTTTCAACACTAACACAAGTGCGAAAAGTGTTTTTTCCACACTAATACAAACGCAAAAGTGGTTTCCTGCACCAACACAAGTGCGAAAAGTGGTTTTTCAACACTAACACAATTGCGAAAAGTGGTTATTTAACACTAACACAAGTGCGAAAAGTGGTTTTTCAACACTATCACAAGTGCAAAAAGTGTTTTTTCCACACTAATACAAGTGCAAAAGTGGTTTCCTGCACAAACACAAGTGCAAAAAGTGGTTTTTCAACACTAACACAAGTGCGAAAAGTGGTTTTTCAACACTAACACAAGTGCGAAAAGTGGTTTTTCCACACTAATACAAGTGCAAAAAGTGTTTTTGCCACACTAATACAAGTGCAAAAGTGGTTTCCTGCACCAACACAAGTGCGAAACGTGGTTTTTCAACACTAACACAAGTGCGAAAAGTGGTTTTCCCACACTAATACAAGTGCAAAAGTGGTTTTTCCACACTACCACAAGTGCGAAAGTGGTTTCCTGCACCAACACAAGCGCGAAAAGTGGGTTTTCAACACTAACACAAGTGCGAAAAGTGGTTTTTCAACACTATCACAAGTGCAAAAAGTGTTTTTTCCACACTAATACAAGTGCAAAAGTGGTTTCCTGCACCAACACAAGTGCGAAAAGTGGTTTTTCAACACTAACACAAGTGCGAAAAGTGGTTTTTCAACACTATCACAAGTGCAAAAGTGGTTTCCTGCACCAACACAAGTGCGAAAAGTGGTTTTTCAACACTAACACAAGTGCGAAAAGTGGTTTTTCATCACTATCACAAGTGCAAAAAGTGTTTTTTCCACACTAATACAAGTGCAAAAGTGGTTTCCTGCACCAACACAAGTGTGAGAAGTGGTTTTTCAACACTAACACAAGTGCGAAAAGTGGTTTTTCAACAATATCACAAGTGCAAAAAGTGTTTTTTCCACACTAATACAAGTGCAAAAGTGGTTTCCTGCACCAACACAAGTGCGAAAAGTGGTTTTTCAACACTAACACCAGTGCGAAATGTGGTTTTTCAACACTAACAAAAGTGCGAAAAGTGGTTTTTCAACACTAACAAAAGTGCGAAAAGTGGTTTTTCAACACTAACACAAGTGCGAAAAGTGGTTTTTCAAAACTAACACAAGTGCGAAAAGTGTTTTTGCCACACTAATACAAGTGCAAAAGTGGTTTCCTGCACCAACACAAGTGCGAAAAGTGGTTTTTCAACACTAACACAAGTGCGAAAAGTGGTTTTTCAACACTAACACAAGTGCGAAAAGTGGTTTTTCAACACTAATACAAGTGCGAAAAGTGGTTTTTCCACACTAATACAAGTGCAAAAGTGGTTTCCTGCACCAACACAAGTGCAAAAAGTGGTTTTTCAACACTAACACAAGTGCGAAAAGTGGTTTTTCAACACTATCACAAGTGCAAAAAGTGTTTTTTCCACACTAATACAAGTGCAAAAGTCGTTTCCTGCACCAACACAAGTGCGAAAAGTGGTTTTTCAACACTAACACAAGTGCGAAAAGTGGTTTTTCAACACTAACACAAGTGCGAAAAGTGTTTTTTCAACACTAACACAAGTGCGAAAAGTGTTTTTTCCACACTAATACAAACGCAAAAGTGGTTTCCTGCACCAACACAAGTGCGAAAAGTGGTTTTTCAACACTAACACAATTGCGAAAAGTGGTTATTTAACACTAACACAAGTGCGAAAAGTGGTTTTTCAACACTATCACAAGTGCAAAAAGTGTTTTTTCCACACTAATACAAGTGCAAAAGTGGTTTCCTGCACAAACACAAGTGCAAAAAGTGGTTTTTCAACACTAACACAAGTGCGAAAAGTGGTTTTTCAACACTAACACAAGTGCGAAAAGTGGTTTTTCCACACTAATACAAGTGCAAAAAGTGTTTTTGCCACACTAATACAAGTGCAAAAGTGGTTTCCTGCACCAACACAAGTGCGAAACGTGGTTTTTCAACACTAACACAAGTGCGAAAAGTGGTTTTCCCACACTAATACAAGTGCAAAAGTGGTTTTTCCACACTACCACAAGTGCGAAAGTGGTTTCCTGCACCAACACAAGCGCGAAAAGTGGGTTTTCAACACTAACACAAGTGCGAAAAGTGGTTTTTCAACACTATCACAAGTGCAAAAAGTGTTTTTTCCACACTAATACAAGTGCAAAAGTGGTTTCCTGCACCAACACAAGTGCGAAAAGTGGTTTTTCAACACTAACACAAGTGCGAAAAGTGGTTTTTCAACACTATCACAAGTGCAAAAGTGGTTTCCTGCACCAACACAAGTGCGAAAAGTGGTTTTTCAACACTAACACAAGTGCGAAAAGTGGTTTTTCATCACTATCACAAGTGCAAAAAGTGTTTTTTCCACACTAATACAAGTGCAAAAGTGGTTTCCTGCACCAACACAAGTGTGAGAAGTGGTTTTTCAACACTAACACAAGTGCGAAAAGTGGTTTTTCAACAATATCACAAGTGCAAAAAGTGTTTTTTCCACACTAATACAAGTGCAAAAGTGGTTTCCTGCACCAACACAAGTGCGAAAAGTGGTTTTTCAACACTAACACCAGTGCGAAATGTGGTTTTTCAACACTAACACAAGTGCGAAAAGTGGTTTTTCAACACTAACACAAGTGCGAAAAGTGGTTTTTCCACACTAATACAAGTGGAAAAGTGGTTTCCTGCACCAACACAAGTGCGAAAAGTGGTTTTTCAACACTAACACAAGTGCGAAAAGTGGTTTTTCAACACTATCACAAGTGCAAAAAGTGTTTTTTCCACACTAATACAAGTGCAAAAGTGGTTTCCTGCACCAACACAAGTGTGAAAAGTGGTTTTTCAACACTAACACAAGTGGGAAAAGTGGTTTTTCAACACTAACACAAGTGCGAAAAGTGTTTTTCCACACTAATACAAGTGCAAAAGTGGTTTCCTGCACCAACACAAGTGCGAAAAGTGGTTTTTCAACACTAACACAAGTGCGAAAAGTGGTTTTTCAACAATATCACAAGTGCAAAAAGTGTTTTTTCCACACTAATACAAGTGCAAAAGTGGTTTCCTGCACCAACACAAGTGCGAAAAGTGGTTTTTCAACACTAACAAAAGTGCGAAAAGTGGTTTTTCAACACTAACACAAGTGCGAAAAGTGGTTTTTCAAAACTAACACAAGTGCGAAAAGTGTTTTTTCCATACTAATACAAGTGCAAAAGTGGTTTCCTGCACCAACACAAGTGCGAAAAGTGGTTTTTCAACACTAACACAAGTGCGAAAAGTGGTTTTTCAACACTAACACAAGTGCGAAAAGTGTTTTTGCCACACTAATACAAGTGCAAAAGTGGTTTCCTGCACCAACACAAGTGCGAAACGTGGTTTTTCAACACTAACACAAGTGCGAAAAGTGGTTTTCCCACACTAATACAAGTGCAAAAGTGGTTTTTCCACACTATCACAAGTGCGAAAGTGGTTTCCTGCACCAACACAAGCGCGAAAAGTGGTTTTTCAACACTAACACAAGTGCGAAAAGTGGTTTTTCAACACTAACACAAGTGCGAAAAGTGGTTTTTCAACACTAACACAAGTGCGAAAAGTGGTTTTCCCACACTAATACAAGCGCAAAAGTGGTTTCCTGCACCAACACAAGTGCGAAAAGTGGTTTTTCAACACTAACACAAGTGCGAAAAGTGGTTTTTCAACAATATCACAAGTGCAGAAAGTGTTTTTTCCACACTAATACAAGTGCAAAAGTGGTTTCCTGCACCAACACAAGTGCGAAAAGTGGTTTTTCAACACTAACAAAAGTGCGAAAAGTGGTTTTTCAACACTAACAAAAGTGCGAAAAGTGGTTTTTCAACACTAACACAAGTGCGAAAAGTGGTTTTTCAAAACTAACACAAGTGCGAAAAGTGTTTTTGCCACACTAATACAAGTGCAAAAGTGGTTTCCTGCACCAACACAAGTGCGAAAAGTGGTTTTTCAACACTAACACAAGTGCGAAAAGTGGTTTTTCAACACTAACACAAGTGCGAAAAGTGGTTTTTCAACACTAACACAAGTGCGAAAAGTGGTTTTTCCACACTAATACAAGTGCAAAAGTGGTTTCCTGCACCAACACAAGTGCAAAAAGTGGTTTTTCAACACTAACACAAGTGCGAAAAGTGGTTTTTCAACACTATCACAAGTGCAAAAAGTGTTTTTTCCACACTAATACAAGTGCAAAAGTCGTTTCCTGCACCAACACAAGTGCGAAAAGTGGTTTTTCAACACTAACACAAGTGCGAAAAGTGGTTTTTCAACACTAACACAAGTGCGAAAAGTGGTTTTTCAACACTAACACAAGTGCGAAAAGTGTTTTTTCAACACTAACACAAGTGCGAAAAGTGTTTTTTCCACACTAATACAAACGCAAAAGTGGTTTCCTGCACCAACACAAGTGCGAAAAGTGGTTTTTCAACACTAACACAAGTGCGAAAAGTGGTTTTTCAACACTAACACAAGTGCGAAAAGTGGTTTTTCAACACTAACACAAGTGCGAAAAGTGGTTTTTCCACACTAATACAAGTGCAAAAGTGGTTTCCTGCACCAACACAATTGCGAAAAGTGGTTTTTCAACACTAACACAAGTGCGAAAAGTGGTTTTTCAACACTAACACAAGTGCGAAAAGTGGTTTTTCAACACTAACACAAGTGCGAAAAGTGTTTTTTCCACACTAATACAAGCGCAAAAGTGGTTTCCTGCACCAACACAAGTGCGAAAAGTGGTTTTTCAACACCAACACAAGTGCGAAAAGTGGTTTTTCAACAATATCACAAGTGCAGAAAGTGTTTTTTCCACACTAATACAAGTGCAAAAGTGGTTTCCTGCACCAACACAAGTGCGAAAAGTGGTTTTTCAACACTAACAAAAGTGCGAAAAGTGGTTTTTCAACACTAACAAAAGTGCGAAAAGTGGTTTTTCAACACTAACACAAGTGCGAAAAGTGGTTTTTCAAAACTAACACAAGTGCGAAAAGTGTTTTTGCCACACTAATACAAGTGCAAAAGTGGTTTCCTGCACCAACACAAGTGCGAAAAGTGGTTTTTCAACACTAACACAAGTGCGAAAAGTGGTTTTTCAACACTATCACATGTGCAAAAAGTGTTTTTTCCACAGTAATACAAGTGCAAAAGTGGTTTCCTGCACCAACAAAAGTGCGAAAAGTGGTTTTTCAAAACTAACACAAGTGCGAAAAGTGGTTTTTCAACACTAACACAAGTGCGAAAAGTGTTTTTTCCACAGTAATACAAGTGCAAAAGTGGTTTCCTGCACCAACAAAAGTGCGAAAAGTGGTTTTTCAAAACTAACACAAGTGCGAAAAGTGGTTTTTCAACACTAACACAAGTGCGAAAAGTGGTTTTTCAACACTATAACAAGTGCAAAAAGTGTTTTTTCCACTCTAATACAAGTGAAAAAGTGGTTTCCTGGACCAACACAAGTGCGAAAAGTGGTTTTTCAACATTAACACAAGTGCGAAAAGTGGTTTTTCAACACTAACACAAGTGCGAAAAGTGTTTTTTCCACACTAATACAAATGCAAAAGTGGTTTCCTGCACCAACACAAGTGCGAAAAGTGGTTTTTCAACACTAACACAAGTGCGAAAAGTGGTTTTTCAACACTATCACATGTGCAAAAAGTGTTTTTTCCACAGTAATACAAGTGCAAAAGTGGTTTCCTGCACCAACAAAAGTGCGAAAAGTGGTTTTTCAACACTAACACAAGTGCGAAAAGTGGTTTTTCAACACTAACACAAGTGCGAAAAGTGGTTTTTCCACACTAATACATGTGCAAAAGTGGTTTCCTGCACCAACACAAGTGCGAAAAGTGGTTTTTCAACACAAACACAAGTGCGAAAAGTGGTTTTTCAACACTAACACAAGTGCGAAAAGTGGTTTTTCAACACTATCACAAGTGCAAAAAGTTTTTTCCACACTAATACAAGTGCAAAAGTGGTTTCCTGCACCAACACAAGTGCAAAATGTGGTTTTTCAACACTAACACAAGTGCGAAAAGTGGTTTTTCATCACTATCACAAGTGCAAAAAGTGTTTTTTCCACACTAATACAAGTGCAAAAGTGGTTTCCTGCACCAACACAAGTGCGAAAAGTGGTTTTTCAACACTAACAAAAGTGCGAAAAGTGGTTTTTCAACAATATCACAAGTGCAAAAAGTGATTTACCACACTAATACAAGTGCAAAAGTGGTTTCCTGCACCAACACAAGTGCGAAAAGTGGTTTTTCAACACTAACACAAGTGCGAAAAGTGGTTTTTCAACACTATCACAAGTGCAAAAAGTGTTTTTTCCACACTAATACAAGTGCAAAAGTGGTTTCCTGCACCAACACAAGTGCGAAAAGTGGTTTTTCAACACTAACACTAGTGCGAAAAGTGGTTTTTCAACACTATCACATGTGCAAAAAGTGTTTTTTCCACAGTAATACAAGTGCAAAAGTGGTTTCCTGCACCAACAAAAGTGCGAAAAGTGGTTTTTCAAAACTAACACAAGTGCGAAAAGTGGTTTTTCAACACTAACACAAGTGCGAAAAGTGTTTTTTCCACAGTAATACAAGTGCAAAAGTGGTTTCCTGCACCAACAAAAGTGCGAAAAGTGGTTTTTCAAAACTAACACAAGTGCGAAAAGTGGTTTTTCAACACTAACACAAGTGCGAAAAGTGGTTTTTCAACACTATCACAAGTGCAAAAAGTGTTTTTTCCACTCTAATACAAGTGAAAAAGTGGTTTCCTGGACCAACACAAGTGCGAAAAGTGGTTTTTCAACATTAACACAAGTGCGAAAAGTGGTTTTTCAACACTAACACAAGTGCGAAAAGTGTTTTTTCCACACTAATACAAATGCAAAAGTGGTTTCCTGCACCAACACAAGTGCGAAAAGTGGTTTTTCAACACTAACACAAGTGCGAAAAGTGGTTTTTCAACACTATCACATGTGCAAAAAGTGTTTTTTCCACAGTAATACAAGTGCAAAAGTGGTTTCCTGCACCAACAAAAGTGCGAAAAGTGGTTTTTCAACACTAACACAAGTGCGAAAAGTGGTTTTTCAACACTAACACAAGTGCGAAAAGTGGTTTTTCCACACTAATACATGTGCAAAAGTGGTTTCCTGCACCAACACAAGTGCGAAAAGTGGTTTTTCAACACAAACACAAGTGCGAAAAGTGGTTTTTCAACACTAACACAAGTGCGAAAAGTGGTTTTTCAACACTATCACAAGTGCAAAAAGTTTTTTCCACACTAATACAAGTGCAAAAGTGGTTTCCTGCACCAACACAAGTGCAAAATGTGGTTTTTCAACACTAACACAAGTGCGAAAAGTGGTTTTTCATCACTATCACAAGTGCAAAAAGTGTTTTTTTCCACACTAATACAAGTGCAAAAGTGGTTTCCTGCACCAACACAAGTGCGAAAAGTGGTTTTTCAACACTAACAAAAGTGCGAAAAGTGGTTTTTCAACAATATCACAAGTGCAAAAAGTGATTTACCACACTAATACAAGTGCAAAAGTGGTTTCCTGCACCAACACAAGTGCGAAAAGTGGTTTTTCAACACTAACACAAGTGCGAAAAGTGGTTTTTCAACACTATCACAAGTGCAAAAAGTGTTTTTTCCACACTAATACAAGTGCAAAAGTGGTTTCCTGCACCAACACAAGTGCGAAAAGTGGTTTTTCAACACTAACACTAGTGCGAAAAGTGGTTTTTCAACACTATCACATGTGCAAAAAGTGTTTTTTCCACAGTAATACAAGTGCAAAAGTGGTTTCCTGCACCAACACAAGTGCGAAAAGTGGTTTTTCAACACTAACACAAGTGCGAAAAGTGGGTTTTCAACACTAACACAAGTGCGAAAAGTGGTTTTTCAACACTATCACAAGTGCAAAAAGTGTTTTTTCCACACTAATACAAGTGCAAAAGTGGTTTCCTGCACCAACACAAGTGCGAAAAGTGGTTTTTCAACACTAACACAAGTGGGAAAAGTGGTTTTTCAACACTAACACAAGTGCGAAAAGTGGTTTTTCCACACTAATACAAGTGCAAAAGTGGTTTCCTGCACCAACACAAGTGCGAAAAGTGGTTTTTCAACACTAACACAAGTGCGAAAAGTGGTTTTTCATCACTATCACAAGTGCAAAAAGTGTTTTTTCCACACTAATACAAGTGCAAAAGTGGTTTCCTGCACCAACACAAGTGTGAGAAGTGGTTTTTCAACACTAACACAAGTGCGAAAAGTGGTTTTTCAACAATATCACAAGTGCAAAAAGTGTTTTTTCCACACTAATACAAGTGCAAAAGTGGTTTCCTGCACCAACACAAGTGCGAAAAGTGGTTTTTCAACACTAACACCAGTGCGAAATGTGGTTTTTCAACACTAACACAAGTGCGAAAAGTGGTTTTTCAACACTAACACAAGTGCGAAAAGTGGTTTTTCCACACTAATACAAGTGGAAAAGTGGTTTCCTGCACCAACACAAGTGCGAAAAGTGGTTTTTCAACACTAACACAAGTGCGAAAAGTGGTTTTTCAACACTATCACAAGTGCAAAAAGTGTTTTTTCCACACTAATACAAGTGCAAAAGTGGTTTCCTGCACCAACACAAGTGTGAAAAGTGGTTTTTCAACACTAACACAAGTGGGAAAAGTGGTTTTTCAACACTAACACAAGTGCGAAAAGTGTTTTTCCACACTAATACAAGTGCAAAAGTGGTTTCCTGCACCAACACAAGTGCGAAAAGTGGTTTTTCAACACTAACACAAGTGCGAAAAGTGGTTTTTCAACAATATCACAAGTGCAAAAAGTGTTTTTTCCACACTAATACAAGTGCAAAAGTGGTTTCCTGCACCAACACAAGTGCGAAAAGTGGTTTTTCAACACTAACAAAAGTGCGAAAAGTGGTTTTTCAACACTAACACAAGTGCGAAAAGTGGTTTTTCAAAACTAACACAAGTGCGAAAAGTGTTTTTTCCATACTAATACAAGTGCAAAAGTGGTTTCCTGCACCAACACAAGTGCGAAAAGTGGTTTTTCAACACTAACACAAGTGCGAAAAGTGGTTTTTCAACACTAACACAAGTGCGAAAAGTGTTTTTGCCACACTAATACAAGTGCAAAAGTGGTTTCCTGCACCAACACAAGTGCGAAACGTGGTTTTTCAACACTAACACAAGTGCGAAAAGTGTTTTTCCCACACTAATACAAGTGCAAAAGTGGTTTTTCCACACTATCACAAGTGCGAAAGTGGTTTCCTGCACCAACACAAGCGCGAAAAGTGGTTTTTCAACACTAACACAAGTGCGAAAAGTGGTTTTTCAACACTAACACAAGTGCGAAAAGTGGTTTTTCAACACTAACACAAGTGCGAAAAGTGGTTTTTCCACACTAATACAAGCGCAAAAGTGGTTTCCTGCACCAACACAAGTGCGAAAAGTGGTTTTTCAACACTAACACAAGTGCGAAAAGTGGTTTTTCAACAATATCACAAGTGCAGAAAGTGTTTTTTCCACACTAATACAAGTGCAAAAGTGGTTTCCTGCACCAACACAAGTGCAAAAAGTGGTTTTTCAACACTAACAAAAGTGCGAAAAGTGGTTTTTCAACACTAACAAAAGTGCGAAAAGTGGTTTTTCAACACTAACACAAGTGCGAAAAGTGGTTTTTCAAAACTAACACAAGTGCGAAAAGTGTTTTTGCCACACTAATACAAGTGCAAAAGTGGTTTCCTGCACCAACACAAGTGCGAAAAGTGGTTTTTCAACACTAACACAAGTGCGAAAAGTGGTTTTTCAACACTAACACAAGTGTGAAAAGTGGTTTTTCAACACTAACACAAGTGCGAAAAGTGGTTTTTCCACACTAATACAAGTGCAAAAGTGGTTTCCTGCACCAACACAAGTGCAAAAAGTGGTTTTTCAACACTAACACAAGTGCGAAAAGTGGTTTTTCAACACTATCACAAGTGCAAAAAGTGTTTTTTCCACACTAATACAAGTGCAAAAGTCGTTTCCTGCACCAACACAAGTGCGAAAAGTGGTTTTTCAACACTAACACAAGTGCGAAAAGTGGTTTTTCAACACTAACACAAGTGCGAAAAGTGGTTTTTCAACACTAACACAAGTGCGAAAAGTGTTTTTTCAACACTAACACAAGTGCGAAAAGTGTTTTTTCCACACTAATACAAACGCAAAAGTGGTTTCCTGCACCAACACAAGTGCGAAAAGTGGTTTTTCAACACTAACACAAGTGCGAAAAGTGGTTTTTCAACACTAACACAAGTGCGAAAAGTGGTTTTTCAACACTAACACAAGTGCGAAAAGTGGTTTTTCCACACTAATACAAGTGCAAAAGTGGTTTCCTGCACCAACACAATTGCGAAAAGTGGTTTTTCAACACTAACACAAGTGCGAAAAGTGGTTTTTCAACACTAACACAAGTGCGAAAAGTGGTTTTTCAACACTAACACAAGTGCGAAAAGTGTTTTTTCCACACTAATACAAGCGCAAAAGTGGTTTCCTGCACCAACACAAGTGCGAAAAGTGGTTTTTCAACACTAACACAAGTGCGAAAAGTGGTTTTTCAACAATATCACAAGTGCAGAAAGTGTTTTTTCCACACTAATACAAGTGCAAAAGTGGTTTCCTGCACCAACACAAGTGCGAAAAGTGGTTTTTCAACACTAACAAAAGTGCGAAACGTGGTTTTTCAACACTAACAAAAGTGCGAAAAGTGGTTTTTCAACACTAACACAAGTGCGAAAAGTGGTTTTTCAAAACTAACACAAGTGCGAAAAGTGTTTTTGCCACACTAATACAAGTGCAAAAGTGGTTTCCTGCACCAACACAAGTGCGAAAAGTGGTTTTTCAACACTAACACAAGTGCGAAAAGTGGTTTTTCAACACTAACACAAGTGCGAAAAGTGGTTTTTCAACACTAACACAAGTGCGAAAAGTGGTTTTTCCACACTAATACAAGTGCAAAAGTGGTTTCCTGCACCAACACAAGTGCAAAAAGTGGTTTTTCAACACTAACACAAGTGCGAAAAGTGGTTTTTCAACACTATCACAAGTGCAAAAAGTGTTTTTTCCACACTAATACAAGTGCAAAAGTCGTTTCCTGCACCAACACAAGTGCGAAAAGTGGTTTTTCAACACTAACACAAGTGCGAAAAGTGGTTTTTCAACACTAACACAAGTGCGAAAAGTGTTTTTTCAACACTAACACAAGTGCGAAAAGTGTTTTTTCCACACTAATACAAACGCAAAAGTGGTTTCCTGCACCAACACAAGTGCGAAAAGTGGTTTTTCAACACTAACACAATTGCGAAAAGTGGTTATTTAACACTAACACAAGTGCGAAAAGTGGTTTTTCAACACTATCACAAGTGCAAAAAGTGTTTTTTCCACACTAATACAAGTGCAAAAGTGGTTTCCTGCACAAACACAAGTGCAAAAAGTGGTTTTTCAACACTAACACAAGTGCGAAAAGTGGTTTTTCAACACTAACACAAGTGCGAAAAGTGGTTTTTCCACACTAATACAAGTGCAAAAAGTGTTTTTTCCACACTAATACAAGTGCAAAAGTGGTTTCCTGCACCAACACAAGTGCGAAACGTGGTTTTTCAACACTAACACAAGTGCGAAAAGTGGTTTTCCCACACTAATACAAGTGCAAAAGTGGTTTTTCCACACTATCACAAGTGCGAAAGTGGTTTCCTGCACCAACACAAGCGCGAAAAGTGGGTTTTCAACACTAACACAAGTGCGAAAAGTGGTTTTTCAACACTATCACAAGTGCAAAAAGTGTTTTTTCCACACTAATACAAGTGCAAAAGTGGTTTCCTGCACCAACACAAGTGCGAAAAGTGGTTTTTCAACACTAACACAAGTGCGAAAAGTGGTTTTTCAACACTATCACAAGTGCAAAAAGTGTTTTTTCCACAGTAATACAAGTGCAAAAGTGGTTTCCTGCACCAACACAAGTGCGAAAAGTGGTTTTTCAACACTAACACAAGTGCGAAAAGTGGTTTTTCAACACTATCACATGTGCAAAAAGTGTTTTTTCCACAGTAATACAAGTGCAAAAGTGGTTTCCTGCACCAACAAAAATGCGAAAAGTGGTTTTTCAAAACTAACACAAGTGCGAAAAGTGGTTTTTCAGCACTAACACAAGTGCGAAAAGTGGTTTTTCAACACTATCACAAGTGCAAAAAGTGTTTTTTCCACTCTAATACAAGTGAAAAAGTGGTTTCCTGGACCAACACAAGTGCGAAAAGTGGTTTTTCAACATTAACACAAGTGCGAAAAGTGGTTTTTCAACACTAACACAAGTGCGAAAAGTGTTTTTTCCACACTAATACAAATGCAAAAGTGGTTTCCTGCACCAACACAAGTGCGAAAAGTGGTTTTTCAACACTAACACAAGTGCGAAAAGTGGTTTTTCAACACTATCACATGTGCAAAAAGTGTTTTTTCCACAGTAATACAAGTGCAAAAGTGGTTTCCTGCACCAACAAAAGTGCGAAAAGTGGTTTTTCAACACTAACACAAGTGCGAAAAGTGGTTTTTCAACACTAACACAAGTGCGAAAAGTGGTTTTTCCACACTAATACAAGTGCAAAAGTGGTTTCCTGCACCAACACAAGTGCGAAAAGTGGTTTTTCAACACAAACACAAGTGCGAAAAGTGGTTTTTCAACACTAACACAAGTGCGAAAAGTGGTTTTTCAACACTATCACAAGTGCAAAAAGTTTTTTCCACACTAATGCAAGTGCAAAAGTGGTTTCCTGCACCAACACAAGTGCAAAATGTGGTTTTTCAACACTAACACAAGTGCGAAAAGTGGTTTTTCATCACTATCACAAGTGCAAAAAGTGTTTTTTTCCACACTAATACAAGTGCAAAAGTGGTTTCCTGCACCAACACAAGTGCGAAAAGTGGTTTTTCAACACTAACACAAGTGCGAAAAGTGGTTTTTCAACAATATCACAAGTGCAAAAAGTGATTTACCACACTAATACAAGTGCAAAAGTGGTTTCCTGCACCAACACAAGTGCGAAAAGTGGTTTTTCAACACTAACACAAGTGCGAAAAGTGGTTTTTCAACACTATCACAAGTGCAAAAAGTGTTTTTTCCACACTAATACAAGTGCAAAAGTGGTTTCCTGCACCAACACAAGTGCGAAAAGTGGTTTTTCAACACTAACACTAGTGCGAAAAGTGGTTTTTCAACACTATCACATGTGCAAAAAGTGTTTTTTCCACAGTAATACAAGTGCAAAAGTGGTTTCCTGCACCAACAAAAGTGCGAAAAGTGGTTTTTCAAAACTAACACAAGTGCGAAAAGTGGTTTTTCAACACTAACACAAGTGCGAAAAGTGTTTTTTCCACAGTAATACAAGTGCAAAAGTGGTTTCCTGCACCAACAAAAGTGCGAAAAGTGGTTTTTCAAAACTAACACAAGTGCGAAAAGTGGTTTTTCAACACTAACACAAGTGCGAAAAGTGGTTTTTCAACACTATCACAAGTGCAAAAAGTGTTTTTTCCACTCTAATACAAGTGAAAAAGTGGTTTCCTGGACCAACACAAGTGCGAAAAGTGGTTTTTCAACATTAACACAAGTGCGAAAAGTGGTTTTTCAACACTAACACAAGTGCGAAAAGTGTTTTTTCCACACTAATACAAATGCAAAAGTGGTTTCCTGCACCAACACAAGTGCGAAAAGTGGTTTTTCAACACTAACACAAGTGCGAAAAGTGGTTTTTCAACACTATCACATGTGCAAAAAGTGTTTTTTCCACAGTAATACAAGTGCAAAAGTGGTTTCCTGCACCAACAAAAGTGCGAAAAGTGGTTTTTCAACACTAACACAAGTGCGAAAAGTGGTTTTTCAACACTAACACAAGTGCGAAAAGTGGTTTTTCCACACTAATACATGTGCAAAAGTGGTTTCCTGCACCAACACAAGTGCGAAAAGTGGTTTTTCAACACAAACACAAGTGCGAAAAGTGGTTTTTCAACACTAACACAAGTGCGAAAAGTGGTTTTTCAACACTATCACAAGTGCAAAAAGTTTTTTCCACACTAATACAAGTGCAAAAGTGGTTTCCTGCACCAACACAAGTGCAAAATGTGGTTTTTCAACACTAACACAAGTGCGAAAAGTGGTTTTTCATCACTATCACAAGTGCAAAAAGTGTTTTTTCCACACTAATACAAGTGCAAAAGTGGTTTCCTGCACCAACACAAGTGCGAAAAGTGGTTTTTCAACACTAACAAAAGTGCGAAAAGTGGTTTTTCAACAATATCACAAGTGCAAAAAGTGATTTACCACACTAATACAAGTGCAAAAGTGGTTTCCTGCACCAACACAAGTGCGAAAAGTGGTTTTTCAACACTAACACAAGTGCGAAAAGTGGTTTTTCAACACTATCACAAGTGCAAAAAGTGTTTTTTCCACACTAATACAAGTGCAAAAGTGGTTTCCTGCACCAACACAAGTGCGAAAAGTGGTTTTTCAACACTATCACATGTGCAAAAAGTGTTTTTTCCACAGTAATACAAGTGCAAAAGTGGTTTCCTGCACCAACAAAAGTGCGAAAAGTGGTTTTTCAAAACTAACACAAGTGCGAAAAGTGGTTTTTCAACACTAACACAAGTGCGAAAAGTGTTTTTTCCACAGTAATACAAGTGCAAAAGTGGTTTCCTGCACCAACAAAAGTGCGAAAAGTGGTTTTTCAAAACTAACACAAGTGCGAAAAGTGGTTTTTCAACACTAACACAAGTGCGAAAAGTGGTTTTTCAACACTATCACAAGTGCAAAAAGTGTTTTTTCCACTCTAATACAAGTGAAAAAGTGGTTTCCTGGACCAACACAAGTGCGAAAAGTGGTTTTTCAACATTAACACAAGTGCGAAAAGTGGTTTTTCAACACTAACACAAGTGCGAAAAGTGTTTTTTCCACACTAATACAAATGCAAAAGTGGTTTCCTGCACCAACACAAGTGCGAAAAGTGGTTTTTCAACACTAACACAAGTGCGAAAAGTGGTTTTTCAACACTATCACATGTGCAAAAAGTGTTTTTTCCACAGTAATACAAGTGCAAAAGTGGTTTCCTGCACCAACAAAAGTGCGAAAAGTGGTTTTTCAACACTAACACAAG
>NW_027619022.1:0-55000 GCF_964187855.1 Myxine glutinosa
AAAACCACTTTTCGCACTTGTGTTAGTGTTGAAAAACCACTTTTCGCACTTGTGTTGGTGCAGGAAACCACTTTTGCACTTGTATTAGTGTGGAAAAAACACTTTTCGCACTTGTGTTAGTGTTGAAAAACCACTTTTCGCACTTGTGTTAGTGTTGAAAAACCACTTTTCGCACTTGTGTTGGTGCAGGAAACCACTTTTGCACTTGTATTAGTGTGGAAAAAACACTTTTCGCACTTGTCTTAGTGTTGAAAAAGCACTTTTCGCACTTGGGTTAGTGTTGAAAAACCACTTTTCGCACTTGTGTTGGTACAGGAAACCACTTTTGCATTTGTTTTAGTGTGGAAAAACCACTTTTCGCACTTGTGTTAGTGTTGAAAAACCACTTTTCGCACTTGTGTTAGTGTTGAAAAACCACTTTTCGCACTTGTGTTCGTGTTGAAAAACCACTTTTCGTACTTGTGTTGGTGCAGGAAACCACTTTTGCACTTGCATTAGTGTGGAAAAACACTTTTCGCATTTGTGTTAGTGTTGAAAAACCACTTTTCGCACTTGTGTTGGTGCAGGAAACCACTTTTGCACTTGTATTAGTGTGGAAAAAACACTTTTCGCACTTGTGTTAGTGTTGAAAAACCACTTTTCGCATTTGTGTTAGTGTTGAAAAACCACTTTTCGCACTTGTGTTGGTGCAGGAAACCACTTTTGCACTTGTATTAGTGTGGAAAAAACACTTTTTGCACTTGTGATAGTGTTGAAAAACCACTTTTCGCACTTGTGTTAGTGTTGAAAAACCACTTTTCGCACTTGTGTTAGTGTTGAAAACCACTTTTCGCACTTGTGTTGGTGCAGGAAACCACTTTTGCCCTTGTATTAGTGTGGAAAAAACACTTTTTGCACTTGTGATAGTGTTGAAAAACCACTTTTCGCACTTGTGTTAGTGTTGAAAAACCACTTTTCGCACTTGTGTTGGTGCAGGAAACCACTTTTGCACTTGTATTAGTGTGGAAAAAACACTTTTCGCACTTGTGTTAGTGTTGAAAAACCACTTTTCGCACTTGTGTTAGTGTTGAAAAACCACTTTTCGCACTTGTGTTGGTGCAGGAAACCACTTTTGCACTTGTATTAGTGTGGAAAAAACACTTTTTGCACTTGTGATAGTGTTGAAAAACCACTTTTCGCACTTGTGTTAGTGTTGAAAAACCACTTTTCGCACTTGTGTTGGTGCAGGAAACCACTTTTGCACCTGTGTTAGTGTGGAAAAACCACTTTTCACACTTGTGTTAGTGTTCAAAAACCACTTTTCGCACTTGTGTTAGTGTTGAAAAACCACTTTTCGCACTTGTGTTGGTGCAGGAAACCACTTTTGCACCTGTGTTAGTGTGGCAAAACCACTTTTTACACTTGTGTTAGTGTTCAAAAACCACTTTTCGCACTTGTGTTAGTGTTGAAAAACCACTTTTCGCACTTGTGTTGGTGCAGGAAACCACTTTTGCACTTGTTTTAGTGTGGAAAAACCATTTTTCACACTTGTGTTAGTGTTGAAAAACCACTTTTCGCACTTGTGTTCGTGTTGAAAAAACACTTTTCGCACTTGTGTTGGTGCAGGAAACCACTTTTGCACTTGTATTAGTGTGGAAAAACCACTTTTCGCACTTGTGTTAGTGTTGAAAAACCACTTTTCGCACTTGTGTTAGTGTTGAAAAACCACTTTTCGCACTTGTGTTGGTGCAGGAAACCACTTTTGCACTTGTATTAGTGTGGAAAAAACACTTTTTGCACTTGTGATAGTGTTGAAAAACCACTTTTCGCACTTGTGTTAGTGTTGAAAAACCACTTTTCGCACTTGTGTTGGTGCAGGAAACCACTTTTGCACTTGTATTAGTGTGGAAAACCCACTTTTTGCACTTGTGTTAGTGTTGAAAAACCACTTTTCGCACTTGTGTTAGTGTTGAAAAACCACTTTTCGCACTTGTGTTGGTGCAGGAAACCACTTTTGCACTTGTATTAGTGTGGAAAAAACACTTTTTGCAATTGTGATAGTGTTGAAAAACCACTTTTCGCACTTGTGTTAGTGTTGAAAAACTACTTTTCGCACTTGTGTTGGTGCAGGAAACCACTTTTGCACTTTTATTAGTGTGGAAAAACCAGTTTTCGCACTTGTGTTAGTGTTGAAAAACCACTTTTCGCATTTGTGTTAGTGTTGAAAAACCACTTTTCGCACTTGTGTTGGTGCAGGAAACCACTTTTGCACTTGTATTAGTGTGGAAAAAACACTTTTTGCACTTGTGATAGTGTTGAAAAACCACTTTTCGCACTTGTGTTAGTGTTGAAAAACCACTTTTCGCACTTGTGTTGGTGCAGGAAACCACTTTTGCACTTGTATTAGTGTGGAAAAAACACTTTTTGCACTTGTGATAGTGTTGAAAAACCACTTTTCGCACTTGTGTTAGTGTTGAAAAACCACTTTTCGCACTTGTGTTAGTGTTGAAAAACCACTTTTCGCACTTGTGTTAGTGTTGAAAAACCACTTTTCGCACTTGTGTTGGTGCAGGAAACCACTTTTGCACTTGTATTAGTGTGGAAAAAACACTTTTTGCACTTGTGATAGTGTTGAAAAACCACTTTTCGCACTTGTGTTAGTGTTGAAAAACCACTTTTCGCACTTGTGTTAGTGTTGAAAACCACTTTTCGCACTTGTGTTGGTCCAGGAAACCACTTTTGCACTTGTATTAGTGTGGAAAAAACACTTTTTGCACTTGTGTTAGTGTTGAAAAACCACTTTTCGCACTTGTGTTAGTGTTGAAAAACCACTTTTCGCACTTGTGTTGGTGCAGGAAACCACTTTGGCACTTGTATTAGTGTGGAAAAACCACTTTTCGCACTTGTGTTAGTGTTGAAAAACCACTTTTCGCACTTGTGTTGGTGCAGGAAACCACTTTTGCACTTGTATTAGTGTGGAAAAACCACTTTTCGCACTTGTGTTAGTGTTGAAAAACCACTTTTCGCATTTGTGTTAGTGTTCAAAAACCACTTTTCGCACTTGTGTTGGTGCAGGAAACCACTTTTGCACTTGTATTAGTGTGGAAAAAACACTTTTCGCACTTGTGTTAGTGTTGAAAAACCACTTTTCGCACCTGTGTTAGTGTTGAAAAACCACTTTTCGCACTTGTGTTGGTGCAGGAAACCACTTTTGCACTTGTATTAGTGTGGAAAAAACACTTTTTGCACTTGTGATAGTGTTGAAAAACCACTTTTCGCACTTGTGTTAGTGTTGAAAAACCACTTTTCGCACTTGTGTTAGTGTTGAAAAACCACTTTTCGCACTTGTGTTGGTGCAGGAAACCACTTTTGCACTTGTATTAGTGTGGAAAAAACACTTTTTGCACTTGTGATAGTGTTGAAAAACCACTTTTCGCACTTGTGTTAGTGTTGAAAAACCACTTTTCGCACTTGTGTTGGTGCAGGAAACCACTTTTGCACTTGTATTAGTGTGGAAAAAACAGTTTTTGCACTTGTGATAGTGTTGAAAAACCACTTTTCGCACTTGTGTTAGTTGCGAAAACCACTTTTCGCACTTGAGTTGGTGCAGGAAACCACTTTTGCACTTTTATTAGTGTGGAAAAAACACTTTTTGCACTTGTGTTAGTGTTGAAAAACCACTTTTCGCACTTGTGTTGGTGCAGGAAACCACTTTTGCACTTGTATTAGTGTGGAAAAACCACTTTTCGCACTTGTGTTAGTGTTGAAAAAACACTTTTCGCACTTGTGTTAGTGTTGAAAAACCACTTTTCGCACTTGTGTTGGTGCAGGAAACCACTTTTGCACTTGTATTAGTGTGGAAAAAACACTTTTTGCACTTGTGATAGTGTTGAAAAACCACTTTTCGCACTTGTGTTAGTGTTGAAAAACCACTTTTCGCACTTGTGTTGGTGCAGGACACCACTTTTGCACTTGTATTTATGTGGAAAAACCACTTTTCGCACTTGTGTTAGTGTTGAAAAACCACTTTTCGCACTTGTGTTAGTGTTGAAAAACCACTTTTCGCACTTGTGATAGTGTTGAAAAACCACTTTTCGCACTTGTGTTAGTGTTGAAAAACCACTTTTCGCACTTGTGTTGGTGCAGGAAACCACTTTTGCACTTGTATTAGTGTGGAAAAAACCACTTTTCGCACTTGTGTTAGTGTTGAAAAACCACTTTTCGCACTTGTGTTAGTGTTGAAAAACCACTTTTCGCACTTGTGTTGGTGCAGGAAACCACTTTTGCACTTGTATTTATGTGGAAAAACGACTTTTCGCACTTGTGTTAGTGTTGAAAGACCACTTTTTGCACTTGTGATAGTGTTGAAAAACCACTTTTCGCACTTGTGTTAGTGTTGAAAAACCACTTTTCGCACTTGTGTTGGTGCAGGAAACCACTTTTGCACTTGTATTAGTGTGGAAAAAACACTATTTGCACTTGTGATAGTGTTGAAAAACCACTTTTCGCACTTGTGTTAGTGTTGAAAAACCACTTTTCGCACTTGTGTTAGTGTTGAAAAACCACTTTTCGCACTTGTGTTGGTGCAGGAAACCACTTTTGCACTTGTATTAGTGTGGAAAAAACACTTTTTGCACTTGTGATAGTGTTGAAAAACCACTTCTCGCACTTGTGTTAGTGTTGAAAAACCACTTTTCGCACTTGTGTTTGTGCAGGAAACCACTTTTGCACTTGTATTAGTGTGGAAAAAACACTTTTCGCACTTGTGTTAGTGTTGAAAAAGCACTTTTCGCACTTGTGTTAGTGTTGAAAAACCACTTTTCGCACTTGTGTTGGTGCAGGAAACAACTTTTGCACTTGTATTAGTGTGGAAAAAACACTTTTTGCACTTGTGATAGTGTTGAAAAACCACTTTTCGCACTTGTGTTAGTGTTGAAAAACCACTTTTCGCACTTGTGTTGGTGCAGGAAACCACTTTTGCACTTGTATTAGTGTGGAAAAACCACTTTTCGCACTTGTGTTAGTGTTGAAAAACCACTTTTCGCACTTGTGTTAGTGTTGAAAAACCACTTTTCGCACTTGTGTTGGTGCAGGAAACCACATTTGCACTTGTATTAGTGTGGAAAAAACACTTTTCGCACTTGTGTTAGTGCTGAAAAACCACTATTCGCACTTGTGTTAGTGTTGAAAAACCACTTTTCGCACTTGTGTTGGTGCAGGAAACCACTTTTGCACTTGTATTAGTGTGGAAAAAACACTTTTCGCACTTGTGTTAGTGTTGAAAAAGCACTTTTCGCACTTGGGTTAGTGTTGAAAAACCACTTTTCGCACTTGTGTTGGTACAGGAAACCACTTTTGCATTTGTTTTAGTGTGGAAAAACCACTTTTCGCACTTGTGTTAGTGTTGAAAAACCACTTTTCGCACTTGTGTTAGTGTTGAAAAACCACTTTTCGCACTTGTGTTAGTGTTGAAAAACCACTTTTCGCACTTGTGTTGGTGCAGGAAACTACTTTTGCACTTGCATTAGTGTGGAAAAAACACTTTTCGCATTTGTGTTAGTGTTGAAAAACCACTTTTCGCACTTGTGTTGGTGCAGGAAACCACTTTTGCACTTGTATTAGTGTGGAAAACACACTTTTCGCACTTGTGTTAGTGTTGAAAAACCACTTTTCGCATTTGTGTTAGTGTTGAAAAACCACTTTTCGCACTTGTGTTGGTGCAGGAAACCACTTTTGCACTTGTATTAGTGTGGAAAAAACACTTTTCGCACTTGTGTTAGTGTTGAAAAACCACTTTTCGCACCTGTGTTAGTGTTGAAAAACCACTTTTCGCACTTGTGTTGGTGCAGGAAACCACTTTTGCACTTGTATTAGTGTGGAAAAAACACTTTTTGCACTTGTGATAGTGTTGAAAAACCACTTTTCGCACTTGTGTTAGTGTTGAAAAACCACTTTTCGCACTTGTGTTAGTGTTGAAAAACCACTTTTCGCACTTGTGTTGGTGCAGGAAACCACTTTTGCACTTGTATTAGTGTGGAAAAAACACTTTTTGCACTTGTGATAGTGTTGAAAAACCACTTTTCGCACTTGTGTTAGTGTTGAAAAACCACTTTTCGCACTTGTGTTGGTGCAGGAAACCACTTTTGCACTTGTATTAGTGTGGAAAAAACAGTTTTTGCACTTGTGATAGTGTTGAAAAACCACTTTTCGCACTTGTGTTAGTTGCGAAAACCACTTTTCGCACTTGAGTTGGTGCAGGAAACCACTTTTGCACTTTTATTAGTGTGGAAAAAACACTTTTTGCACTTGTGTTAGTGTTGAAAAACCACTTTTCGCACTTGTGTTGGTGCAGGAAACCACTTTTGCACTTGTATTAGTGTGGAAAAACCACTTTTCGCACTTGTGTTAGTGTTGAAAAAACACTTTTCGCACTTGTGTTAGTGTTGAAAAACCACTTTTCGCACTTGTGTTGGTGCAGGAAACCACTTTTGCACTTGTATTAGTGTGGAAAAAACACTTTTTGCACTTGTGATAGTGTTGAAAAACCACTTTTCGCACTTGTGTTAGTGTTGAAAAACCACTTTTCGCACTTGTGTTGGTGCAGGACACCACTTTTGCACTTGTATTTATGTGGAAAAACCACTTTTCGCACTTGTGTTAGTGTTGAAAAACCACTTTTCGCACTTGTGTTAGTGTTGAAAAACCACTTTTCGCACTTGTGATAGTGTTGAAAAACCACTTTTCGCACTTGTGTTAGTGTTGAAAAACCACTTTTCGCACTTGTGTTGGTGCAGGAAACCACTTTTGCACTTGTATTAGTGTGGAAAAAACCACTTTTCGCACTTGTGTTAGTGTTGAAAAACCACTTTTCGCACTTGTGTTAGTGTTGAAAAACCACTTTTCGCACTTGTGTTGGTGCAGGAAACCACTTTTGCACTTGTATTTATGTGGAAAAACGACTTTTCGCACTTGTGTTAGTGTTGAAAGACCACTTTTTGCACTTGTGATAGTGTTGAAAAACCACTTTTCGCACTTGTGTTAGTGTTGAAAAACCACTTTTCGCACTTGTGTTGGTGCAGGAAACCACTTTTGCACTTGCATTAGTGTGGAAAAAACACTATTTGCACTTGTGATAGTGTTGAAAAACCACTTTTCGCACTTGTGTTAGTGTTGAAAAACCACTTTTCGCACTTGTGTTAGTGTTGAAAAACCACTTTTCGCACTTGTGTTGGTGCAGGAAACCACTTTTGCACTTGTATTAGTGTGGAAAAAACACTTTTTGCACTTGTGATAGTGTTGAAAAACCACTTCTCGCACTTGTGTTAGTGTTGAAAAACCACTTTTCGCACTTGTGTTTGTGCAGGAAACCACTTTTGCACTTGTATTAGTGTGGAAAAAACACTTTTCGCACTTGTGTTAGTGTTGAAAAAGCACTTTTCGCACTTGTGTTAGTGTTGAAAAACCACTTTTCGCACTTGTGTTGGTGCAGGAAACAACTTTTGCACTTGTATTAGTGTGGAAAAAACACTTTTTGCACTTGTGATAGTGTTGAAAAACCACTTTTCGCACTTGTGTTAGTGTTGAAAAACCACTTTTCGCACTTGTGTTGGTGCAGGAAACCACTTTTGCACTTGTATTAGTGTGGAAAAACCACTTTTCGCACTTGTGTTAGTGTTGAAAAACCACTTTTCGCACTTGTGTTAGTGTTGAAAAACCACTTTTCGCACTTGTGTTGGTGCAGGAAACCACTTTTGCACTTGTATTAGTGTGGAAAAAACACTTTTCGCACTTGTGTTAGTGCTGAAAAACCACTATTCGCACTTGTGTTAGTGTTGAAAAACCACTTTTCGCACTTGTGTTGGTGCAGGAAACCACTTTTGCACTTGTATTAGTGTGGAAAAAACACTTTTCGCACTTGTGTTAGTGTTGAAAAAGCACTTTTCGCACTTGGGTTAGTGTTGAAAAACCACTTTTCGCACTTGTGTTGGTACAGGAAACCACTTTTGCATTTGTTTTAGTGTGGAAAAACCACTTTTCGCACTTGTGTTAGTGTTGAAAAACCACTTTTCGCACTTGTGTTAGTGTTGAAAAACCACTTTTCGCACTTGTGTTAGTGTTGAAAAACCACTTTTCGCACTTGTGTTGGTGCAGGAAACTACTTTTGCACTTGCATTAGTGTGGAAAAAACACTTTTCGCATTTGTGTTAGTGTTGAAAAACCACTTTTCGCACTTGTGTTGGTGCAGGAAACCACTTTTGCACTTGTATTAGTGTGGAAAACACACTTTTCGCACTTGTGTTAGTGTTGAAAAACCACTTTTCGCATTTGTGTTAGTGTTGAAAAACCACTTTTCGCACTTGTGTTGGTGCAGGAAACCACTTTTGCACTTGTATTAGTGTGGAAAAAACACTTTTCGCACTTGTGTTAGTGTTGAAAAACCACTTTTCGCACCTGTGTTAGTGTTGAAAAACCACTTTTCGCACTTGTGTTGGTGCAGGAAACCACTTTTGCACTTGTATTAGTGTGGAGAAAACACTTTTTGCACTTGTGATAGTGTTGAAAAACCACTTTTCGCACTTGTGTTAGTGTTGAAAAACCACTTTTCGCACTTGTGTTAGTGTTGAAAACCACTTTTCGCACTTGTGTTGGTGCAGGAAACCACTTTTGCCCTTGTATTAGTGTGGAAAAAACACTTTTTGCACTTGTGATAGTGTTGAAAAACCACTTTTCGCACTTGTGTTAGTGTTGAAAAACCACTTTTCGCACTTGTGTTGGTGCAGGAAACCACTTTTGCACTTGTATTAGTGTGGAAAAAACACTTTTCGCACTTGTGTTAGTGTTGAAAAACCACTTTTCGCACTTGTGTTAGTGTTGAAAAACCACTTTTCGCACTTGTGTTGGTGCAGGAAACCACTTTTGCACTTGTATTAGTTTGGAAAAAACACTTTTTGCACTTGTGATAGTGTTGAAAAACCACTTTTCGCACTTGTGTTAGTGTTGAAAAACCACTTTTCGCACTTGTGTTGGTGCAGGAAACCACTTTTGCACCTGTGGTAGTGTGGAAAAACCACTTTTCACACTTGTGTTAGTGTTCAAAAACCACTTTTCGCACTTGTGTTAGTGTTGAAAAACCACTTTTCGCACTTGTGTTGGTGCAGGAAACCACTTTTGCACCTGTGTTAGTGTGGAAAAACCACTTTTTACACTTGTGTTAGTGTTCAAAAACCACTTTTCGCACTTGTGTTAGTGTTGAAAAACCACTTTTCGCACTTGTGTTGGTGCAGGAAACCACTTTTGCACTTGTATTAGTGTGGAAAAAACACTTTTCGCACTTGTGTTAGTGTTGAAAAACCACTTTTCGCACTTGTGTTAGTGTTGAAAAACCACTTTTCGCACTTGTGTTGGTGCAGGAAACCACTTTTGCACTTGTATTAGTGTGGAAAAAACACTTTTCGCACTTGTGTTAGTGTTGAAAAACCACTTTTCGCACTTGTGTTAGTGTTGAAAAACCACTTTTCGCACTTGTGTTGGTGCAGGAAACAACTTTTGCACTTGTATTAGTGTGGAAAAAACACTTTTTGCACTTGTGATAGTGTTGAAAAACCACTTTTCGCACTTGTGTTAGTGTTGAAAAACCACTTTTCGCACTTGTGTTGGTGCAGGACACCACTTTTGCACTTGTATTTATGTGGAAAAACCACTTTTCGCACTTGTGTTAGTGTTGAAAAACCACTTTTCGCACTTGTGTTAGTGTTGAAAAACCACTTTTCGCACTTGTGATAGTGTTGAAAAACCACTTTTCGCACTTGTGTTAGTGTTGAAAAACCACTTTTCGCACTTGTGTTGGTGCAGGAAACCACTTTTGCACTTGTATTAGTGTGGAAAAAACCACTTTTCGCACTTGTGTTAGTGTTGAAAAACCACTTTTCGCACTTGTGTTAGTGTTGAAAAACCACTTTTCGCACTTGTGTTGGTGCAGGAAACCACTTTTGCACTTGTATTTATGTGGAAAAACGACTTTTCGCACTTGTGTTAGTGTTGAAAGACCACTTTTTGCACTTGTGATAGTGTTGAAAAACCACTTTTCGCACTTGTGTTAGTGTTGAAAAACCACTTTTCGCACTTGTGTTGGTGCAGGAAACCACTTTTGCACTTGTATTA
This sequence comes from Myxine glutinosa, assembly GCF_964187855.1. Classification (NCBI taxonomy): domain Eukaryota; kingdom Metazoa; phylum Chordata; class Myxini; order Myxiniformes; family Myxinidae; genus Myxine; species Myxine glutinosa. The sequence continues at coordinate 10,141 of NW_027619022.1, forward strand.
GTGTGGAAAAAACACTATTTGCACTTGTGATAGTGTTGAAAAACCACTTTTCGCACTTGTGTTAGTGTTGAAAAACCACTTTTCGCACTTGTGTTAGTGTTGAAAAACCACTTTTCGCACTTGTGTTGGTGCAGGAAACCACTTTTGCACTTGTATTAGTGTGGAAAAAACACTTTTTGCACTTGTGATAGTGTTGAAAAACCACTTCTCGCACTTGTGTTAGTGTTGAAAAACCACTTTTCGCACTTGTGTTTGTGCAGGAAACCACTTTTGCACTTGTATTAGTGTGGAAAAAACACTTTTCGCACTTGTGTTAGTGTTGAAAAAGCACTTTTCGCACTTGTGTTAGTGTTGAAAAACCACTTTTCGCACTTGTGTTGGTGCAGGAAACAACTTTTGCACTTGTATTAGTGTGGAAAAAACACTTTTTGCACTTGTGATAGTGTTGAAAAACCACTTTTCGCACTTGTGTTAGTGTTGAAAAACCACTTTTCGCACTTGTGTTGGTGCAGGAAACCACTTTTGCACTTGTATTAGTGTGGAAAAACCACTTTTCGCACTTGTGTTAGTGTTGAAAAACCACTTTTCGCACTTGTGTTAGTGTTGAAAAACCACTTTTCGCACTTGTGTTGGTGCAGGAAACCACTTTTGCACTTGTATTAGTGTGGAAAAAACACTTTTCGCACTTGTGTTAGTGCTGAAAAACCACTATTCGCACTTGTGTTAGTGTTGAAAAACCACTTTTCGCACTTGTGTTGGTGCAGGAAACCACTTTTGCACTTGTATTAGTGTGGAAAAAACACTTTTCGCACTTGTGTTAGTGTTGAAAAAGCACTTTTCGCACTTGGGTTAGTGTTGAAAAACCACTTTTCGCACTTGTGTTGGTACAGGAAACCACTTTTGCATTTGTTTTAGTGTGGAAAAACCACTTTTCGCACTTGTGTTAGTGTTGAAAAACCACTTTTCGCACTTGTGTTAGTGTTGAAAAACCACTTTTCGCACTTGTGTTAGTGTTGAAAAACCACTTTTCGCACTTGTGTTGGTGCAGGAAACTACTTTTGCACTTGCATTAGTGTGGAAAAAACACTTTTCGCATTTGTGTTAGTGTTGAAAAACCACTTTTCGCACTTGTGTTGGTGCAGGAAACCACTTTTGCACTTGTATTAGTGTGGAAAACACACTTTTCGCACTTGTGTTAGTGTTGAAAAACCACTTTTCGCATTTGTGTTAGTGTTGAAAAACCACTTTTCGCACTTGTGTTGGTGCAGGAAACCACTTTTGCACTTGTATTAGTGTGGAAAAAACACTTTTCGCACTTGTGTTAGTGTTGAAAAACCACTTTTCGCACCTGTGTTAGTGTTGAAAAACCACTTTTCGCACTTGTGTTGGTGCAGGAAACCACTTTTGCACTTGTATTAGTGTGGAGAAAACACTTTTTGCACTTGTGATAGTGTTGAAAAACCACTTTTCGCACTTGTGTTAGTGTTGAAAAACCACTTTTCGCACTTGTGTTAGTGTTGAAAACCACTTTTCGCACTTGTGTTGGTGCAGGAAACCACTTTTGCCCTTGTATTAGTGTGGAAAAAACACTTTTTGCACTTGTGATAGTGTTGAAAAACCACTTTTCGCACTTGTGTTAGTGTTGAAAAACCACTTTTCGCACTTGTGTTGGTGCAGGAAACCACTTTTGCACTTGTATTAGTGTGGAAAAAACACTTTTCGCACTTGTGTTAGTGTTGAAAAACCACTTTTCGCACTTGTGTTAGTGTTGAAAAACCACTTTTCGCACTTGTGTTGGTGCAGGAAACCACTTTTGCACTTGTATTAGTTTGGAAAAAACACTTTTTGCACTTGTGATAGTGTTGAAAAACCACTTTTCGCACTTGTGTTAGTGTTGAAAAACCACTTTTCGCACTTGTGTTGGTGCAGGAAACCACTTTTGCACCTGTGGTAGTGTGGAAAAACCACTTTTCACACTTGTGTTAGTGTTCAAAAACCACTTTTCGCACTTGTGTTAGTGTTGAAAAACCACTTTTCGCACTTGTGTTGGTGCAGGAAACCACTTTTGCACCTGTGTTAGTGTGGAAAAACCACTTTTTACACTTGTGTTAGTGTTCAAAAACCACTTTTCGCACTTGTGTTAGTGTTGAAAAACCACTTTTCGCACTTGTGTTGGTGCAGGAAACCACTTTTGCACTTGTATTAGTGTGGAAAAAACACTTTTCGCACTTGTGTTAGTGTTGAAAAACCACTTTTCGCACTTGTGTTAGTGTTGAAAAACCACTTTTCGCACTTGTGTTGGTGCAGGAAACCACTTTTGCACTTGTATTAGTGTGGAAAAAACACTTTTCGCACTTGTGTTAGTGTTGAAAAACCACTTTTCGCACTTGTGTTAGTGTTGAAAAACCACTTTTCGCACTTGTGTTGGTGCAGGAAACAACTTTTGCACTTGTATTAGTGTGGAAAAACCACTTTTCGCACTTGTGTTAGTGTTGAAAAACCACTTTTCGCACTTGTGTTAGTGTTGAAAAACCACATTTCGCACTTGTGTTGGTGCAGGAAACCACTTTTGCACTTGTATTAGTGTGGAAAAACCACTTTTCGCACTTGTATTAGTGTTGAAAAACCACTTTTCGCACTTGTGTTAGTGTTGAAAAACCACTTTTCGTACTTGTGTTGGTGCAGGAAACCACTTTTGCACTTGTATTAGTGTGGAAAACCACTTTTTGCACTTGTGTTAGTGTTGAAAAACCACTTTTCGCACTTGTGTTAGTGTTGAAAAACCACTTTTCGCACTTGTGTTAGTGTTGAAAAACCACTTTTCGCACTTGTGTTCTTGCAGGAAAACACTTTTGCACTTGTATTAGTGTGGAAAAAACACTTTTCGCACTTGTGTTAGTGTTGAAAAACCACTTTTCGCACTTGTGTTAGTGTCGAAAAACCACTTTTCGCACTTGTGTTGGTGCAGGAAACCACTTTTGCACTTGTATTCGTGTGGAAAAATCACTTTTCGCACTTGTGTTAGTGTTGAAAAACCACTTTTCGCACTTGTGTTAGTGTTGAAAAACCACTTTTCGCACTTGTGTTAGTGTCGAAAAACCACTTTTCGCACTTGTGTTGGTGCAGGAAACCACATTTGCACTTGTATTAGTGTGGAAAAAACACTTTTTGCACTTGTGATCGTGTTGAAAAACGACTTTTCGCACTTGTGTTAGTGTTGAAAAAACACTTTTTGCACTTGTGTTGGTGCAGGAAACCAATTTTGCACTTGTATTAGTGTGGAAAAACCACTTTTCGTACTTGTGTTAGTGTTGAAAAACCACTTTTCGCACTTGTGTTAGTGTTGAAAAACCACTTTTCGCACTTGTGTTGGTGCAGGAAACCACTTTTGCACTTGCATTAGTGTGGAAAAAACACTTTTCGCACTTGTGTTAGTGTTGAAAAACCACTTTTTGCACTTGTGTTAGTGTTGAAAAACCACTTTTCGCACTTGTGTTGGTGCAGGGAACCACTTTTGCACTTGTATTAGTGTGGAAAAAACACTATTTGCACTTGTGATAGTGTTGAAAAACCACTTTTCGCACTTGTGTTCGTGTTGAAAAACCACTTTTCGCACTTGTGTTGGTGCAGGAAACCACTTTTGCACTTGTATTAGTGTGGAAAAACACTTTTTGCACTTGTGATAGTGTTGAAAAACCACTTCTCGCACTTGTGTTAGTGTTGAAAAACCACTTTTCGCACTTGTGTTGGTGCAGGAAACCACTTTTGCACTTGTATTAGTGTGGAAAAACCACTTTTCGCACTTGTGTTAGTGTTGAAAAACCACTTTTCGCACTTGTGTTAGTGTTGAAAAACCACATTTCGCACTTGTGTTGGTGCAGGAAACCACTTTTGCACTTGTATTAGTGTGGAAAAAACACTTTTCGCACTTGTGTTAGTGTTGAAAAACCACTTTTCGCACTTGTGTTAGTGTTGAAAAACCACTTTTCGCACTTGTGTTGGTGCAGGAAACCACTTTTGCACTTGTATTAGTGTGGAAAAAACACTTTTCGCACTTGTGTTAGTGTTGAAAAAGCACTTTTCGCACTTGGGTTAGTGTTGAAAAACCACTTTTCGCACTTGTGTTGGTACAGGAAACCACTTTTGCATTTGTTTTAGTGTGGAAAAACCACTTTTCGCACTTGTGTTAGTGTTGAAAAACCACTTTTCGCACTTGTGTTAGTGTTGAAAAACCACTTTTCGCACTTGTGTTCGTGTTGAAAAACCACTTTTCGTACTTGTGTTGGTGCAGGAAACCACTTTTGCACTTGCATTAGTGTGGAAAAACACTTTTCGCATTTGTGTTAGTGTTGAAAAACCACTTTTCGCACTTGTGTTGGTGCAGGAAACCACTTTTGCACTTGTATTAGTGTGGAAAAAACACTTTTCGCACTTGTGTTAGTGTTGAAAAACCACTTTTCGCATTTGTGTTAGTGTTGAAAAACCACTTTTCGCACTTGTGTTGGTGCAGGAAACCACTTTTGCACTTGTATTAGTGTGGAAAAAACACTTTTCGCACTTGTGTTAGTGTTGAAAAACCACTTTTCGCACCTGTGTTAGTGTTGAAAAACCACTTTTCGCACTTGTGTTGGTGCAGGAAACCACTTTTGCACTTGTATTAGTGTGGAAAAAACACTTTTTGCACTTGTGATAGTGTTGAAAAACCACTTTTCGCACTTGTGTTAGTGTTGAAAAACCACTTTTCGCACTTGTGTTAGTGTTGAAAACCACTTTTCGCACTTGTGTTGGTGCAGGAAACCACTTTTGCCCTTGTATTAGTGTGGAAAAAACACTTTTTGCACTTGTGATAGTGTTGAAAAACCACTTTTCGCACTTGTGTTAGTGTTGAAAAACCACTTTTCGCACTTGTGTTGGTGCAGGAAACCACTTTTGCACTTGTATTAGTGTGGAAAAAACACTTTTCGCACTTGTGTTAGTGTTGAAAAACCACTTTTCGCACTTGTGTTAGTGTTGAAAAACCACTTTTCGCACTTGTGTTGGTGCAGGAAACCACTTTTGCACTTGTATTAGTGTGGAAAAAACACTTTTTGCACTTGTGATAGTGTTGAAAAACCACTTTTCGCACTTGTGTTAGTGTTGAAAAACCACTTTTCGCACTTGTGTTGGTGCAGGAAACCACTTTTGCACCTGTGTTAGTGTGGAAAAACCACTTTTCACACTTGTGTTAGTGTTCAAAAACCACTTTTCGCACTTGTGTTAGTGTTGAAAAACCACTTTTCGCACTTGTGTTGGTGCAGGAAACCACTTTTGCACCTGTGTTAGTGTGGCAAAACCACTTTTTACACTTGTGTTAGTGTTCAAAAACCACTTTTCGCACTTGTGTTAGTGTTGAAAAACCACTTTTCGCACTTGTGTTGGTGCAGGAAACCACTTTTGCACTTGTTTTAGTGTGGAAAAACCATTTTTCACACTTGTGTTAGTGTTGAAAAACCACTTTTCGCACTTGTGTTCGTGTTGAAAAAACACTTTTCGCACTTGTGTTGGTGCAGGAAACCACTTTTGCACTTGTATTAGTGTGGAAAAACCACTTTTCGCACTTGTGTTAGTGTTGAAAAACCACTTTTCGCACTTGTGTTAGTGTTGAAAAACCACTTTTCGCACTTGTGTTGGTGCAGGAAACCACTTTTGCACTTGTATTAGTGTGGAAAAAACACTTTTTGCACTTGTGATAGTGTTGAAAAACCACTTTTCGCACTTGTGTTAGTGTTGAAAAACCACTTTTCGCACTTGTGTTGGTGCAGGAAACCACTTTTGCACTTGTATTAGTGTGGAAAACCCACTTTTTGCACTTGTGTTAGTGTTGAAAAACCACTTTTCGCACTTGTGTTAGTGTTGAAAAACCACTTTTCGCACTTGTGTTGGTGCAGGAAACCACTTTTGCACTTGTATTAGTGTGGAAAAAACACTTTTTGCAATTGTGATAGTGTTGAAAAACCACTTTTCGCACTTGTGTTAGTGTTGAAAAACTACTTTTCGCACTTGTGTTGGTGCAGGAAACCACTTTTGCACTTTTATTAGTGTGGAAAAACCAGTTTTCGCACTTGTGTTAGTGTTGAAAAACCACTTTTCGCATTTGTGTTAGTGTTGAAAAACCACTTTTCGCACTTGTGTTGGTGCAGGAAACCACTTTTGCACTTGTATTAGTGTGGAAAAAACACTTTTTGCACTTGTGATAGTGTTGAAAAACCACTTTTCGCACTTGTGTTAGTGTTGAAAAACCACTTTTCGCACTTGTGTTGGTGCAGGAAACCACTTTTGCACTTGTATTAGTGTGGAAAAAACACTTTTTGCACTTGTGATAGTGTTGAAAAACCACTTTTCGCACTTGTGTTAGTGTTGAAAAACCACTTTTCGCACTTGTGTTAGTGTTGAAAAACCACTTTTCGCACTTGTGTTAGTGTTGAAAAACCACTTTTCGCACTTGTGTTGGTGCAGGAAACCACTTTTGCACTTGTATTAGTGTGGAAAAAACACTTTTTGCACTTGTGATAGTGTTGAAAAACCACTTTTCGCACTTGTGTTAGTGTTGAAAAACCACTTTTCGCACTTGTGTTAGTGTTGAAAACCACTTTTCGCACTTGTGTTGGTCCAGGAAACCACTTTTGCACTTGTATTAGTGTGGAAAAAACACTTTTTGCACTTGTGTTAGTGTTGAAAAACCACTTTTCGCACTTGTGTTAGTGTTGAAAAACCACTTTTCGCACTTGTGTTGGTGCAGGAAACCACTTTGGCACTTGTATTAGTGTGGAAAAACCACTTTTCGCACTTGTGTTAGTGTTGAAAAACCACTTTTCGCACTTGTGTTGGTGCAGGAAACCACTTTTGCACTTGTATTAGTGTGGAAAAACCACTTTTCGCACTTGTGTTAGTGTTGAAAAACCACTTTTCGCATTTGTGTTAGTGTTCAAAAACCACTTTTCGCACTTGTGTTGGTGCAGGAAACCACTTTTGCACTTGTATTAGTGTGGAAAAAACACTTTTCGCACTTGTGTTAGTGTTGAAAAACCACTTTTCGCACCTGTGTTAGTGTTGAAAAACCACTTTTCGCACTTGTGTTGGTGCAGGAAACCACTTTTGCACTTGTATTAGTGTGGAAAAAACACTTTTTGCACTTGTGATAGTGTTGAAAAACCACTTTTCGCACTTGTGTTAGTGTTGAAAAACCACTTTTCGCACTTGTGTTAGTGTTGAAAAACCACTTTTCGCACTTGTGTTGGTGCAGGAAACCACTTTTGCACTTGTATTAGTGTGGAAAAAACACTTTTTGCACTTGTGATAGTGTTGAAAAACCACTTTTCGCACTTGTGTTAGTGTTGAAAAACCACTTTTCGCACTTGTGTTGGTGCAGGAAACCACTTTTGCACTTGTATTAGTGTGGAAAAAACAGTTTTTGCACTTGTGATAGTGTTGAAAAACCACTTTTCGCACTTGTGTTAGTTGCGAAAACCACTTTTCGCACTTGAGTTGGTGCAGGAAACCACTTTTGCACTTTTATTAGTGTGGAAAAAACACTTTTTGCACTTGTGTTAGTGTTGAAAAACCACTTTTCGCACTTGTGTTGGTGCAGGAAACCACTTTTGCACTTGTATTAGTGTGGAAAAACCACTTTTCGCACTTGTGTTAGTGTTGAAAAAACACTTTTCGCACTTGTGTTAGTGTTGAAAAACCACTTTTCGCACTTGTGTTGGTGCAGGAAACCACTTTTGCACTTGTATTAGTGTGGAAAAAACACTTTTTGCGCTTGTGATAGTGTTGAAAAACCACTTTTCGCACTTGTGTTAGTGTTGAAAAACCACTTTTCGCACTTGTGTTGGTGCAGGACACCACTTTTGCACTTGTATTTATGTGGAAAAACCACTTTTCGCACTTGTGTTAGTGTTGAAAAACCACTTTTCGCACTTGTGTTAGTGTTGAAAAACCACTTTTCGCACTTGTGATAGTGTTGAAAAACCACTTTTCGCACTTGTGTTAGTGTTGAAAAACCACTTTTCGCACTTGTGTTGGTGCAGGAAACCACTTTTGCACTTGTATTAGTGTGGAAAAAACCACTTTTCGCACTTGTGTTAGTGTTGAAAAACCACTTTTCGCACTTGTGTTAGTGTTGAAAAACCACTTTTCGCACTTGTGTTGGTGCAGGAAACCACTTTTGCACTTGTATTTATGTGGAAAAACGACTTTTCGCACTTGTGTTAGTGTTGAAAGACCACTTTTTGCACTTGTGATAGTGTTGAAAAACCACTTTTCGCACTTGTGTTAGTGTTGAAAAACCACTTTTCGCACTTGTGTTGGTGCAGGAAACCACTTTTGCACTTGTATTAGTGTGGAAAAAACACTATTTGCACTTGTGATAGTGTTGAAAAACCACTTTTCGCACTTGTGTTAGTGTTGAAAAACCACTTTTCGCACTTGTGTTAGTGTTGAAAAACCACTTTTCGCACTTGTGTTGGTGCAGGAAACCACTTTTGCACTTGTATTAGTGTGGAAAAAACACTTTTTGCACTTGTGATAGTGTTGAAAAACCACTTTTCGCACTTGTGTTAGTGTTGAAAAACCACTTTTCGCACTTGTGTTGGTGCAGGAAACCACTTTTGCACTTGTATTAGTGTGGAAAAAACACTTTTCGCACTTGTGTTAGTGTTGAAAAACCACTTTTCGCACTTGTGTTAGTGTTGAAAAACCACTTTTCGCACTTGTGTTGGTGCAGGAAACCACTTTTGCACTTGTATTAGTGTGGAAAAAACACTTTTTGCACTTGTGATAGTGTTGAAAAACCACTTTTCGCACTTGTGTTAGTGTTGAAAAACCACTTTTCGCACTTGTGTTGGTGCAGGAAACCACTTTTGCACCTGTGTTAGTGTGGAAAAACCACTTTTCACACTTGTGTTAGTGTTCAAAAACCACTTTTCGCACTTGTGTTAGTGTTGAAAAACCACTTTTCGCACTTGTGTTGGTGCAGGAAACCACTTTTGCACCTGTGTTAGTGTGGCAAAACCACTTTTTACACTTGTGTTAGTGTTCAAAAACCACTTTTCGCACTTGTGTTAGTGTTGAAAAACCACTTTTCGCACTTGTGTTGGTGCAGGAAACCACTTTTGCACTTGTTTTAGTGTGGAAAAACCATTTTTCACACTTGTGTTAGTGTTGAAAAACCACTTTTCGCACTTGTGTTCGTGTTGAAAAAACACTTTTCGCACTTGTGTTGGTGCAGGAAACCACTTTTGCACTTGTATTAGTGTGGAAAAACCACTTTTCGCACTTGTGTTAGTGTTGAAAAACCACTTTTCGCACTTGTGTTAGTGTTGAAAAACCACTTTTCGCACTTGTGTTGGTGCAGGAAACCACTTTTGCACTTGTATTAGTGTGGAAAAAACACTTTTTGCACTTGTGATAGTGTTGAAAAACCACTTTTCGCACTTGTGTTAGTGTTGAAAAACCACTTTTCGCACTTGTGTTGGTGCAGGAAACCACTTTTGCACTTGTATTAGTGTGGAAAACCCACTTTTTGCACTTGTGTTAGTGTTGAAAAACCACTTTTCGCACTTGTGTTAGTGTTGAAAAACCACTTTTCGCACTTGTGTTGGTGCAGGAAACCACTTTTGCACTTGTATTAGTGTGGAAAAAACACTTTTTGCAATTGTGATAGTGTTGAAAAACCACTTTTCGCACTTGTGTTAGTGTTGAAAAACTACTTTTCGCACTTGTGTTGGTGCAGGAAACCACTTTTGCACTTTTATTAGTGTGGAAAAACCAGTTTTCGCACTTGTGTTAGTGTTGAAAAACCACTTTTCGCATTTGTGTTAGTGTTGAAAAACCACTTTTCGCACTTGTGTTGGTGCAGGAAACCACTTTTGCACTTGTATTAGTGTGGAAAAAACACTTTTTGCACTTGTGATAGTGTTGAAAAACCACTTTTCGCACTTGTGTTAGTGTTGAAAAACCACTTTTCGCACTTGTGTTGGTGCAGGAAACCACTTTTGCACTTGTATTAGTGTGGAAAAAACACTTTTTGCACTTGTGATAGTGTTGAAAAACCACTTTTCGCACTTGTGTTAGTGTTGAAAAACCACTTTTCGCACTTGTGTTAGTGTTGAAAAACCACTTTTCGCACTTGTGTTAGTGTTGAAAAACCACTTTTCGCACTTGTGTTGGTGCAGGAAACCACTTTTGCACTTGTATTAGTGTGGAAAAAACACTTTTTGCACTTGTGATAGTGTTGAAAAACCACTTTTCGCACTTGTGTTAGTGTTGAAAAACCACTTTTCGCACTTGTGTTAGTGTTGAAAACCACTTTTCGCACTTGTGTTGGTCCAGGAAACCACTTTTGCACTTGTATTAGTGTGGAAAAAACACTTTTTGCACTTGTGTTAGTGTTGAAAAACCACTTTTCGCACTTGTGTTAGTGTTGAAAAACCACTTTTCGCACTTGTGTTGGTGCAGGAAACCACTTTGGCACTTGTATTAGTGTGGAAAAACCACTTTTCGCACTTGTGTTAGTGTTGAAAAACCACTTTTCGCACTTGTGTTGGTGCAGGAAACCACTTTTGCACTTGTATTAGTGTGGAAAAACCACTTTTCGCACTTGTGTTAGTGTTGAAAAACCACTTTTCGCATTTGTGTTAGTGTTCAAAAACCACTTTTCGCACTTGTGTTGGTGCAGGAAACCACTTTTGCACTTGTATTAGTGTGGAAAAAACACTTTTCGCACTTGTGTTAGTGTTGAAAAACCACTTTTCGCACCTGTGTTAGTGTTGAAAAACCACTTTTCGCACTTGTGTTGGTGCAGGAAACCACTTTTGCACTTGTATTAGTGTGGAAAAAACACTTTTTGCACTTGTGATAGTGTTGAAAAACCACTTTTCGCACTTGTGTTAGTGTTGAAAAACCACTTTTCGCACTTGTGTTAGTGTTGAAAAACCACTTTTCGCACTTGTGTTGGTGCAGGAAACCACTTTTGCACTTGTATTAGTGTGGAAAAAACACTTTTTGCACTTGTGATAGTGTTGAAAAACCACTTTTCGCACTTGTGTTAGTGTTGAAAAACCACTTTTCGCACTTGTGTTGGTGCAGGAAACCACTTTTGCACTTGTATTAGTGTGGAAAAAACAGTTTTTGCACTTGTGATAGTGTTGAAAAACCACTTTTCGCACTTGTGTTAGTTGCGAAAACCACTTTTCGCACTTGAGTTGGTGCAGGAAACCACTTTTGCACTTTTATTAGTGTGGAAAAAACACTTTTTGCACTTGTGTTAGTGTTGAAAAACCACTTTTCGCACTTGTGTTGGTGCAGGAAACCACTTTTGCACTTGTATTAGTGTGGAAAAACCACTTTTCGCACTTGTGTTAGTGTTGAAAAAACACTTTTCGCACTTGTGTTAGTGTTGAAAAACCACTTTTCGCACTTGTGTTGGTGCAGGAAACCACTTTTGCACTTGTATTAGTGTGGAAAAAACACTTTTTGCACTTGTGATAGTGTTGAAAAACCACTTTTCGCACTTGTGTTAGTGTTGAAAAACCACTTTTCGCACTTGTGTTGGTGCAGGACACCACTTTTGCACTTGTATTTATGTGGAAAAACCACTTTTCGCACTTGTGTTAGTGTTGAAAAACCACTTTTCGCACTTGTGTTAGTGTTGAAAAACCACTTTTCGCACTTGTGATAGTGTTGAAAAACCACTTTTCGCACTTGTGTTAGTGTTGAAAAACCACTTTTCGCACTTGTGTTGGTGCAGGAAACCACTTTTGCACTTGTATTAGTGTGGAAAAAACCACTTTTCGCACTTGTGTTAGTGTTGAAAAACCACTTTTCGCACTTGTGTTAGTGTTGAAAAACCACTTTTCGCACTTGTGTTGGTGCAGGAAACCACTTTTGCACTTGTATTTATGTGGAAAAACGACTTTTCGCACTTGTGTTAGTGTTGAAAGACCACTTTTTGCACTTGTGATAGTGTTGAAAAACCACTTTTCGCACTTGTGTTAGTGTTGAAAAACCACTTTTCGCACTTGTGTTGGTGCAGGAAACCACTTTTGCACTTGTATTAGTGTGGAAAAAACACTATTTGCACTTGTGATAGTGTTGAAAAACCACTTTTCGCACTTGTGTTAGTGTTGAAAAACCACTTTTCGCACTTGTGTTAGTGTTGAAAAACCACTTTTCGCACTTGTGTTGGTGCAGGAAACCACTTTTGCACTTGTATTAGTGTGGAAAAAACACTTTTTGCACTTGTGATAGTGTTGAAAAACCACTTCTCGCACTTGTGTTAGTGTTGAAAAACCACTTTTCGCACTTGTGTTTGTGCAGGAAACCACTTTTGCACTTGTATTAGTGTGGAAAAAACACTTTTCGCACTTGTGTTAGTGTTGAAAAAGCACTTTTCGCACTTGTGTTAGTGTTGAAAAACCACTTTTCGCGCTTGTGTTGGTGCAGGAAACAACTTTTGCACTTGTATTAGTGTGGAAAAAACACTTTTTGCACTTGTGATAGTGTTGAAAAACCACTTTTCGCACTTGTGTTAGTGTTGAAAAACCACTTTTCGCACTTGTGTTGGTGCAGGAAACCACTTTGCACTTGTATTAGTGTGGAAAAACCACTTTTCGCACTTGTGTTAGTGTTGAAAAACCACTTTTCGCACTTGTGTTAGTGTTGAAAAACCACTTTTCGCACTTGTGTTGGTGCAGGAAACCACTTTTGCACTTGTATTAGTGTGGAAAAAACACTTTTCGCACTTGTGTTAGTGCTGAAAAACCACTTTTCGCACTTGTGTTAGTGTTGAAAAACCACTTTTCGCACTTGTGTTGGTGCAGGAAACCACTTTTGCACTTGTATTAGTGTGGAAAAAACACTTTTCGCACTTGTGTTAGTGTTGAAAAAGCACTTTTCGCACTTGGGTTAGTGTTGAAAAACCACTTTTCGCACTTGTGTTGGTACAAGAAACCACTTTTGCATTTGTTTTAGTGTGGAAAAACCACTTTTCGCACTTGTGTTAGTGTTGAAAAACCACTTTTCGCACTTGTGTTAGTGTTGAAAAACCACTTTTCGCACTTGTGTTAGTGTTGAAAAACCACTTTTCGCACTTGTGTTGGTGCAGGAAACTACTTTTGCACTTGCATTAGTGTGGAAAAAACACTTTTCGCATTTGTGTTAGTGTTGAAAAACCACTTTTCGCACTTGTGTTGGTGCAGGAAACCACTTTTGCACTTGTATTAGTGTGGAAAACACACTTTTCGCACTTGTGTTAGTGTTGAAAAACCACTTTTCGCATTTGTGTTAGTGTTGAAAAACCACTTTTCGCACTTGTGTTGGTGCAGGAAACCACTTTTGCACTTGTATTAGTGTGGAAAAAACACTTTTCGCACTTGTGTTAGTGTTGAAAAACCACTTTTCGCACCTGTGTTAGTGTTGAAAAACCACTTTTCGCACTTGTGTTGGTGCAGGAAACCACTTTTGCACTTGTATTAGTGTGGAGAAAACACTTTTTGCACTTGTGATAGTGTTGAAAAACCACTTTTCGCACTTGTGTTAGTGTTGAAAAACCACTTTTCGCACTTGTGTTAGTGTTGAAAACCACTTTTCGCACTTGTGTTGGTGCAGGAAACCACTTTTGCCCTTGTATTAGTGTGGAAAAAACACTTTTTGCACTTGTGATAGTGTTGAAAAACCACTTTTCGCACTTGTGTTAGTGTTGAAAAACCACTTTTCGCACTTGTGTTGGTGCAGGAAACCACTTTTGCACTTGTATTAGTGTGGAAAAAACACTTTTCGCACTTGTGTTAGTGTTGAAAAACCACTTTTCGCACTTGTGTTAGTGTTGAAAAACCACTTTTCGCACTTGTGTTGGTGCAGGAAACCACTTTTGCACTTGTATTAGTTTGGAAAAAACACTTTTTGCACTTGTGATAGTGTTGAAAAACCACTTTTCGCACTTGTGTTAGTGTTGAAAAACCACTTTTCGCACTTGTGTTGGTGCAGGAAACCACTTTTGCACCTGTGGTAGTGTGGAAAAACCACTTTTCACACTTGTGTTAGTGTTCAAAAACCACTTTTCGCACTTGTGTTAGTGTTGAAAAACCACTTTTCGCACTTGTGTTGGTGCAGGAAACCACTTTTGCACCTGTGTTAGTGTGGAAAAACCACTTTTTACACTTGTGTTAGTGTTCAAAAACCACTTTTCGCACTTGTGTTAGTGTTGAAAAACCACTTTTCGCACTTGTGTTGGTGCAGGAAACCACTTTTGCACTTGTATTAGTGTGGAAAAAACACTTTTCGCACTTGTGTTAGTGTTGAAAAACCACTTTTCGCACTTGTGTTAGTGTTGAAAAACCACTTTTCGCACTTGTGTTGGTGCAGGAAACCACTTTTGCACTTGTATTAGTGTGGAAAAAACACTTTTCGCACTTGTGTTAGTGTTGAAAAACCACTTTTCGCACTTGTGTTAGTGTTGAAAAACCACTTTTCGCACTTGTGTTGGTGCAGGAAACAACTTTTGCACTTGTATTAGTGTGGAAAAACCACTTTTCGCACTTGTGTTAGTGTTGAAAAACCACTTTTCGCACTTGTGTTAGTGTTGAAAAACCACATTTCGCACTTGTGTTGGTGCAGGAAACCACTTTTGCACTTGTATTAGTGTGGAAAAACCACTTTTCGCACTTGTATTAGTGTTGAAAAACCACTTTTCGCACTTGTGTTAGTGTTGAAAAACCACTTTTCGTACTTGTGTTGGTGCAGGAAACCACTTTTGCACTTGTATTAGTGTGGAAAACCACTTTTTGCACTTGTGTTAGTGTTGAAAAACCACTTTTCGCACTTGTGTTAGTGTTGAAAAACCACTTTTCGCACTTGTGTTAGTGTTGAAAAACCACTTTTCGCACTTGTGTTGGTGCAGGAAACCACTTTTGCACTTGTATTAGTGTGGAAAAAACACTTTTCGCACTTGTGTTAGTGTTGAAAAACCACTTTTCGCACTTGTGTTAGTGTTGAAAAACCACTTTTCGCACTTGTGTTGGTGCAGGAAACCACTTTTGCATTTGTATTATTGTGGAAAAAAACACTTTTTGCACTTGTGATAGTGTTGAAAAACCACTTTTCGCACTTGTGTTAGTGTTGAAAAACCACTTTTCGCACTTGTGTTGGTGCAGGAAACCACTTTTGCACTTGCATTGGTGTGGAAAAAACACTTTGCACTTGTGATAGTGTTGAAAAACCACTTTTCGCACTTGTGTTAGTGTTGAAAAACTACTTTTCGCACTTGTGTTGGTGCAGGAAACCACTTTTGCACTTGTATTCGTGTGGAAAAATCACTTTTCGCACTTGTGTTAGTGTTGAAAAACCACTTTTCGCACTTGTGTTAGTGTTGAAAAACCACTTTTCGCACTTGTGTTAGTGTCGAAAAACCACTTTTCGCACTTGTGTTGGTGCAGGAAACCACATTTGCACTTGTATTAGTGTGGAAAAAACACTTTTTGCACTTGTGATCGTGTTGAAAAACGACTTTTCGCACATGTGTTAGTGTTGAAAAACCACTTTTTGCACTTGTGTTGGTGCAGGAAACCACTTTTGCACTTGTATTAGTGTGGAAAAACCACTTTTCGTACTTGTGTTAGTGTTGAAAAACCACTTTTCGCACTTGTGTTAGTGTTGAAAAACCACTTTTCGCACTTGTGTTGGTGCAGGAAACCACTTTTGCACTTGCATTAGTGTGGAAAAAACACTTTTCGCACTTGTGTTAGTGTTGAAAAACCACTTTTTGCACTTGTGTTAGTGTTGAAAAACCACTTTTCGCACTTGTGTTGGTGCAGGGAACCACTTTTGCACTTGTATTAGTGTGGAAAAAACACTATTTGCACTTGTGATAGTGTTGAAAAACCACTTTTCGCACTTGTGTTAGTGTTGAAAAACCACTTTTCGCACTTGTGTTCGTGTTGAAAAACCACTTTTCGCACTTGTGTTGGTGCAGGAAACCACTTTTGCACTTGTATTAGTGTGGAAAAAAACACTTTTTGCACTTGTGATAGTGTTGAAAAACCACTTCTCGCACTTGTGTTAGTGTTGAAAAACCACTTTTCGCACTTGTGTTGGTGCAGGAAACCACTTTTGCACTTGTATTAGTGTGGAAAAACCACTTTTCGCACTTGTGTTAGTGTTGAAAAACCACTTTTCGCACTTGTGTTAGTGTTGAAAAACCACTTTTCGCACTTGTGTTGGTGCAGGAAAGCACTTTTGCACTTGTATTAGTGTGGAAAAAACACTTTTCGCACTTGTGTTAGTGTTGAAAAACCACTTTTCGCACTTGTGTTAGTGTTGAAAAAACCACTTTTCGCACTTGTGTTGGTGCAGGAAACCACTTTTGCACTTGTATTAGTGTGGAAAAAACACTTTTCGCACTTGTGTTAGTGTTGAAAAAGCACTTTTCGCACTTGGGTTAGTGTTGAAAAACCACTTTTCGCACTTGTGTTGTACAGGAAACCACTTTTGCATTTGTTTTAGTGTGGAAAAAACCACTTTTCGCACTTGTGTTAGTGTTGAAAAACCACTTTTCGCACTTGTGTTAGTGTTGAAAAACCACTTTTCGCACTTGTGTTCGTGTTGAAAAACCACTTTTCGTACTTGTGTTGGTGCAGGAAACCACTTTTGCACTTGTATTAGTGTGGAAAAAACACTTTTCGCACTTGTGTTAGTGTTGAAAACCACTTTTCGCATTTGTGTTAGTGTTGAAAAACCACTTTTCGCACTGGTGTTGGTGCAGGAAACCACTTTTGCACTTGTATTAGTGTGGAAAAAACACTTTTCGCACTTGTGTTAGTGTTGAAAAACCACTTTTCGCACCTGTGTTAGTGTTGAAAAACCACTTTTCGCACTTGTGTTGGTGCAGGAAACCACTTTTGCACTTGTATTAGTGTGGAAAAAACACTTTTTGCACTTGTGATAGTGTTGAAAAACCACTTTTCGCACTTGTGTTAGTGTTGAAAAACCACTTTTCGCACTTGTGTTAGTGTTGAAAACCACTTTTCGCACTTGTGTTGGTGCAGGAAACCACTTTTGCCCTTGTATTAGTGTGGAAAAAACACTTTTCGCACTTGTGTTAGTGTTGAAAAACCACTTTTCGCACTTGTGTTAGTGTTGAAAAACCACTTTTCGCACTTGTGTTGGTGCAGGAAACCACTTTTGCACTTGTATTAGTGTGGAAAAAACACTTTTTGCACTTGTGATAGTGTTGAAAAACCACTTTTCGCACTTGTGTTAGTGTTGAAAAACCACTTTTCGCACTTGTGTTGGTGCAGGAAACCACTTTTGCACCTGTGTTAGTGTGGAAAAACCACTTTTCACACTTGTGTTAGTGTTCAAAAACCACTTTTCGCACTTGTGTTAGTGTTGAAAAACCACTTTTCGCACTTGTGTTGGTGCAGGAAACCACTTTTGCACCTGTGTTAGTGTGGAAAAACCACTTTTTACACTTGTGTTAGTGTTCAAAAACCACTTTTTCGCACTTGTGTTAGTGTTGAAAAACCACTTTTCGCACTTGTGTTGGTGCAGGAAACCACTTTTGCACTTGTTTTAGTGTGGAAAAACCATTTTTCACACTTGTGTTAGTGTTGAAAAACCACTTTTCGCACTTGTGTTCGTGTTGAAAAAACACTTTTCGCACTTGTGTTGGTGCAGGAAACCACTTTTGCACTTGTATTAGTGTGGAAAACCACTTTTCGCACTTGTGTTAGTGTTGAAAAACCACTTTTCGCACTTGTGTTAGTGTTGAAAAACCACTTTTCGCACTTGTGTTGGTGCAGGAAACCACTTTTGCACTTGTAATTAGTGTGGAAAACCCACTTTTTGCACTTGTGTTAGTGTTGAAAAACCACTTTTCGCACTTGTGTTAGTGTTGAAAAACCACTTTTCGCACTTGTGTTGGTGCAGGAAACCACTTTTGCACTTGTATTAGTGTGGAAAAAACACTTTTTGCAATTGTGATAGTGTTGAAAAACCACTTTTCGCACTTGTGTTAGTGTTGAAAAACTACTTTTCCGCACTTGTGTTGGTGCAGGAAACCACTTTTGCACTTTTATTAGTGTGGAAAAACCAGTTTTCGCACTTGTGTTAGTGTTGAAAAACCACTTTTCGCATTTGTGTTAGTGTTGAAAAACCACTTTTCGCACTTGTGTTGGTGCAGGAAACCACTTTTTGCACTTGTATTAGTGTGGAAAAAACACTTTTCGCACTTGTGTTAGTGTTGACAAACCACTTTTCGCACTTGTGTTAGTGTTGAAAAACCACTTTTCGCACTTGTGTTGGTGCAGGAAACCACTTTTGCACTTGTATTAGTGTGGAAAAAACACTTTTTGCACTTGTGATAGTGTTGAAAAACCACTTTTCGCACTTGTGTTAGTGTTGAAAAACCACTTTTCGCACTTGTGTTAGTGTTGAAAAACCACTTTTCGCACTTGTGTTGGTGCAGGAAACCACTTTTGCACTTGTATTAGTGTGGAAAAAACACTTTTTGCACTTGTGATAGTGTTGAAAAACCACTTTTCACACTTGTGTTAGTGTTGAAAAACCACTTTTCGCACTTGTGTTAGTGTTGAAAAACCACTTTTCGCACTTGTGTTGGTCCAGGAAACCAATTTTGCACTTGTATTAGTGTGGAAAAAACACTTTTTGCACTTGTGTTAGTGTTGAAAAACCACTTTTCGCACTTGTGTTAGTGTTGAAAAACCACTTTTCGCACTTGTGTTGGTGCAGGAAACCACTTTGGCACTTGTATTAGTGTGGAAAAACCACTTTTCGCACTTGTGTTAGTGTTGAAAAACCACTTTTCGCACTTGTGTTGGTGCAGGAAACAACTTTTGCACTTGTATTAGTGTGGAAAAAACACTTTTTGCACTTGTGATAGTGTTGAAAAACCACTTTTCGCACTTGTGTTAGTGTTGAAAAACCACTTTTCGCACTTGTGTTGGTGCAGGAAACCACTTTTGCACTTGTATTAGTGTGGAAAAACCACTTTTCGCACTTGTGTTAGTGTTGAAAAACCACTTTTCGCACTTGTGTTAGTGTTGAAAAACACTTTTCGCACTTGTGTTGGTGCAGGAAACCACTTTTGCACTTGTATTAGTGTGGAAAAAACACTTTTCGCACTTGTGTTAGTGCTGAAAAACCACTTTTCGCACTTGTGTTAGTGTTGAAAAACCACTTTTCGCACTTGTGTTGGTACAGGAAACCACTTTTGCATTTGTTTTAGTGTGGAAAAAACCACTTTTCGCACTTGTGTTAGTGTTGAAAAACCACTTTTCGCACTTGTGTTAGTGTTGAAAAACCACTTTTCGCACTTGTGTTAGTGTTGAAAAACCACTTTTCGCACTTGTGTTGGTGCAGGAAACTACTTTTGCACTTGCATTAGTGTGGAAAAAACACTTTTCGCATTTGTGATAGTGTTGAAAAACCACTTTTCGCACTTGTGTTGGTGCAGGAAACCACTTTTGCACTTGTATTAGTGTGGAAAACACACTTTTCGCACTTGTGTTAGTGTTGAAAAACCACTTTTCGCATTTGTGTTAGTGTTGAAAAACCACTTTTCGCACTTGTGTTGGTGCAGGAAACCACTTTTGCACTTGTATTAGTGTGGAAAAAACACTTTTCGCACTTGTGTTAGTGTTGAAAAACCACTTTTCGCACCTGTGTTAGTGTTGAAAAACCACTTTTCGCACTTGTGTTGGTGCAGGAAACCACTTTTGCACTTGTATTAGTGTGGAGAAAACACTTTTTGCACTTGTGATAGTGTTGAAAAACCACTTTTCGCACTTGTGTTAGTGTTGAAAAACCACTTTTCGCACTTGTGTTAGTGTTGAAAACCACTTTTCGCACTTGTGTTGGTGCAGGAAACCACTTTTGCCCTTGTATTAGTGTGGAAAAAACACTTTTTGCACTTGTGATAGTGTTGAAAAACCACTTTTCGCACTTGTGTTAGTGTTGAAAAACCACTTTTCGCACTTGTGTTGGTGCAGGAAACCACTTTTGCACTTGTATTAGTGTGGAAAAAACACTTTTCGCACTTGTGTTAGTGTTGAAAAACCACTTTTCGCACTTGTGTTAGTGTTGAAAAACCACTTTTCGCACTTGTGTTGGTGCAGGAAACCACTTTTGCACTTGTATTAGTTTGGAAAAAACACTTTTTGCACTTGTGATAGTGTTGAAAAACCACTTTTCGCACTTGTGTTAGTGTTGAAAAACCACTTTTCGCACTTGTGTTGGTGCAGGAAACCACTTTTGCACCTGTGGTAGTGTGGAAAAACCACTTTTCACACTTGTGTTAGTGTTCAAAAACCACTTTTCGCACTTGTGTTAGTGTTGAAAAACCACTTTTCGCACTTGTGTTGGTGCAGGAAACCACTTTTGCACCTGTGTTAGTGTGGAAAAACCACTTTTTACACTTGTGTTAGTGTTCAAAAACCACTTTTCGCACTTGTGTTAGTGTTGAAAAACCACTTTTCGCACTTGTGTTGGTGCAGGAAACCACTTTTGCACTTGTATTAGTGTGGAAAAAACACTTTTCGCACTTGTGTTAGTGTTGAAAAACCACTTTTCGCACTTGTGTTAGTGTTGAAAAACCACTTTTCGCACTTGTGTTGGTGCAGGAAACCACTTTTGCACTTGTATTAGTGTGGAAAAAACACTTTTCGCACTTGTGTTAGTGTTGAAAAACCACTTTTCGCACTTGTGTTAGTGTTGAAAAACCACTTTTCGCACTTGTGTTGGTGCAGGAAACAACTTTTGCACTTGTATTAGTGTGGAAAAACCACTTTTCGCACTTGTGTTAGTGTTGAAAAACCACTTTTCGCACTTGTGTTAGTGTTGAAAAACCACATTTCGCACTTGTGTTGGTGCAGGAAACCACTTTTGCACTTGTATTAGTGTGGAAAAACCACTTTTCGCACTTGTATTAGTGTTGAAAAACCACTTTTCGCACTTGTGTTAGTGTTGAAAAACCACTTTTCGTACTTGTGTTGGTGCAGGAAACCACTTTTGCACTTGTATTAGTGTGGAAAACCACTTTTTGCACTTGTGTTAGTGTTGAAAAACCACTTTTCGCACTTGTGTTAGTGTTGAAAAACCACTTTTCGCACTTGTGTTAGTGTTGAAAAACCACTTTTCGCACTTGTGTTGGTGCAGGAAACCACTTTTGCACTTGTATTAGTGTGGAAAAAACACTTTTCGCACTTGTGTTAGTGTTGAAAAACCACTTTTCGCACTTGTGTTAGTGTTGAAAAACCACTTTTCGCACTTGTGTTGGTGCAGGAAACCACTTTTGCATTTGTATTATTGTGGAAAAAAACACTTTTTGCACTTGTGATAGTGTTGAAAAACCACTTTTCGCACTTGTGTTAGTGTTGAAAAACCACTTTTCGCACTTGTGTTGGTGCAGGAAACCACTTTTGCACTTGCATTGGTGTGGAAAAAACACTTTGCACTTGTGATAGTGTTGAAAAACCACTTTTCGCACTTGTGTTAGTGTTGAAAAACTACTTTTCGCACTTGTGTTGGTGCAGGAAACCACTTTTGCACTTGTATTCGTGTGGAAAAATCACTTTTCGCACTTGTGTTAGTGTTGAAAAACCACTTTTCGCACTTGTGTTAGTGTTGAAAAACCACTTTTCGCACTTGTGTTAGTGTCGAAAAACCACTTTTCGCACTTGTGTTGGTGCAGGAAACCACATTTGCACTTGTATTAGTGTGGAAAAAACACTTTTTGCACTTGTGATCGTGTTGAAAAACGACTTTTCGCACATGTGTTAGTGTTGAAAAACCACTTTTTGCACTTGTGTTGGTGCAGGAAACCACTTTTGCACTTGTATTAGTGTGGAAAAACCACTTTTCGTACTTGTGTTAGTGTTGAAAAACCACTTTTCGCACTTGTGTTAGTGTTGAAAAACCACTTTTCGCACTTGTGTTGGTGCAGGAAACCACTTTTGCACTTGCATTAGTGTGGAAAAAAACACTTTTCGCACTTGTGTTAGTGTTGAAAAACCACTTTTTGCACTTGTGTTAGTGTTGAAAAACCACTTTTCGCACTTGTGTTGGTGCAGGGAACCACTTTTGCACTTGTATTAGTGTGGAAAAAACACTATTTGCACTTGTGATAGTGTTGAAAAACCACTTTTCGCACTTGTGTTAGTGTTGAAAAACCACTTTTCGCACTTGTGTTCGTGTTGAAAAACCACTTTTCGCACTTGTGTTGGTGCAGGAAACCACTTTTGCACTTGTATTAGTGTGGAAAAAACACTTTTTGCACTTGTGATAGTGTTGAAAAACCACTTCTCGCACTTGTGTTAGTGTTGAAAAACCACTTTTCGCACTTGTGTTGGTGCAGGAAACCACTTTTGCACTTGTATTAGTGTGGAAAAACCACTTTTCGCACTTGTGTTAGTGTTGAAAAACCACTTTTCGCACTTGTGTTAGTGTTGAAAAACCACTTTTCGCACTTGTGTTGGTGCAGGAAAGCACTTTTGCACTTGTATTAGTGTGGAAAAAACACTTTTCGCACTTGTGTTAGTGTTGAAAAACCACTTTTCGCACTTGTGTTAGTGTTGAAAAACCACTTTTCGCACTTGTGTTGGTGCAGGAAACCACTTTTGCACTTGTATTAGTGTGGAAAAAACACTTTTCGCACTTGTGTTAGTGTTGAAAAAGCACTTTTCGCACTTGGGTTAGTGTTGAAAAACCACTTTTCGCACTTGTGTTGGTACAGGAAACCACTTTTGCATTTGTTTTGGTGTGGAAAAACCACTTTTCGCACTTGTGTTAGTGTTGAAAAACCACTTTTCGCACTTGTGTTAGTGTTGAAAAACCACTTTTCGCACTTGTGTTCGTGTTGAAAAACCACTTTTCGTACTTGTGTTGGTGCAGGAAACCACTTTTGCACTTGTATTAGTGTGGAAAAAACACTTTTCGCACTTGTGTTAGTGTTGAAAAACCACTTTTCGCATTTGTGTTAGTGTTGAAAAACCACTTTTCGCACTGGTGTTGGTGCAGGAAACCACTTTTGCACTTGTATTAGTGTGGAAAAAACACTTTTCGCACTTGTGTTAGTGTTGAAAAACCACTTTTCGCACCTGTGTTAGTGTTGAAAAACCACTTTTCGCACTTGTGTTGGTGCAGGAAACCACTTTTGCACTTGTATTAGTGTGGAAAAAACACTTTTTGCACTTGTGATAGTGTTGAAAAACCACTTTTCGCACTTGTGTTAGTGTTGAAAAACCACTTTTCGCACTTGTGTTAGTGTTGAAAACCACTTTTCGCACTTGTGTTGGTGCAGGAAACCACTTTTGCCCTTGTATTAGTGTGGAAAAAACACTTTTTGCACTTGTGATAGTGTTGAAAAACCACTTTTCGCACTTGTGTTAGTGTTGAAAAACCACTTTTCGCACTTGTGTTGGTGCAGGAAACCACTTTTGCACTTGTATTAGTGTGGAAAAAACACTTTTCGCACTTGTGTTAGTGTTGAAAAACCACTTTTCGCACTTGTGTTAGTGTTGAAAAACCACTTTTCGCACTTGTGTTGGTGCAGGAAACCACTTTTGCACTTGTATTAGTGTGGAAAAAACACTTTTTGCACTTGTGATAGTGTTGAAAAACCACTTTTCGCACTTGTGTTAGTGTTGAAAAACCACTTTTCGCACTTGTGTTGGTGCAGGAAACCACTTTTGCACCTGTGTTAGTGTGGAAAAACCACTTTTCACACTTGTGTTAGTGTTCAAAAACCACTTTTCGCACTTGTGTTAGTGTTGAAAAACCACTTTTCGCACTTGTGTTGGTGCAGGAAACCACTTTTGCACCTGTGTTAGTGTGGAAAAACCACTTTTTACACTTGTGTTAGTGTTCAAAAACCACTTTTCGCACTTGTGTTAGTGTTGAAAAACCACTTTTCGCACTTGTGTTGGTGCAGGAAACCACTTTTGCACTTGTTTTAGTGTGGAAAAACCATTTTTCACACTTGTGTTAGTGTTGAAAAACCACTTTTCGCACTTGTGTTCGTGTTGAAAAAACACTTTTCGCACTTGTGTTGGTGCAGGAAACCACTTTTGCACTTGTATAAGTGTGGAACAACCACTTTTCGCACTTGTGTTAGTGTTGAAAAACCACTTTTCGCACTTGTGTTAGTGTTGAAAAACCACTTTTCGCACTTGTGTTG
This sequence comes from Myxine glutinosa, assembly GCF_964187855.1. NCBI lineage: Eukaryota > Metazoa > Chordata > Myxini > Myxiniformes > Myxinidae > Myxine > Myxine glutinosa. Next base: position 34,370 of record NW_027619022.1, read on the forward strand.
GTGCAGGAAACCACTTTTGCACTTGTATTAGTGTGGAAAACCCACTTTTTGCACTTGTGTTAGTGTTGAAAAACCACTTTTCACACTTGTGTTAGTGTTGAAAAACCACTTTTCGCACTTGTGTTGGTGCAGGAAACCACTTTTGCACTTGTATTAGTGTGGAAAAAACACTTTTTGCAATTGTGATAGTGTTGAAAAACCACTTTTCGCACTTGTGTTAGTGTTGAAAAACTACTTTTCGCACTTGTGTTGGTGCAGGAAACCACTTTTGCACTTTTATTAGTGTGGAAAAACCAGTTTTCGCACTTGTGTTAGTGTTGAAAAACCACTTTTCGCATTTGTGTTAGTGTTGAAAAACCACTTTTCGCACTTGTGTTGGTGCAGGAAACCACTTTTGCACTTGTATTAGTGTGGAAAAAACACTTTTCGCACTTGTGTTAGTGTTGACAAACCACTTTTCGCACTTGTGTTAGTGTTGAAAAACCACTTTTCGCACTTGTGTTGGTGCAGGAAACCACTTTTGCACTTGTATTAGTGTGGAAAAAACACTTTTTGCACTTGTGATAGTGTTGAAAAACCACTTTTCGCACTTGTGTTAGTGTTGAAAAACCACTTTTCGCACTTGTGTTAGTGTTGAAAAACCACTTTTCGCACTTGTGTTAGTGTTGAAAAACCACTTTTCGCACTTGTGTTGGTGCAGGAAACCACTTTTGCACTTGTATTAGTGTGGAAAAAACACTTTTTGCACTTGTGATAGTGTTGAAAAACCACTTTTCGCACTTGTGTTAGTGTTGAAAAACCACTTTTCGCACTTGTGTTAGTGTTGAAAACCACTTTTCGCACTTGTGTTGGTCCAGGAAACCACTTTTGCACTTGTATTAGTGTGGAAAAAACACTTTTTGCACTTGTGTTAGTGTTGAAAAACCACTTTTCGCACTTGTGTTAGTGTTGAAAAACCACTTTTCGCACTTGTGTTGGTGCAGGAAACCACTTTGGCACTTGTATTAGTGTGGAAAAACCACTTTTCGCACTTGTGTTAGTGTTGAAAAACCACTTTTCGCACTTGTGTTGGTGCAGGAAACCACTTTTGCACTTGTATTAGTGTGGAAAAACCACTTTTCGCACTTGTGTTAGTGTTGAAAAACCACTTTTCGCATTTGTGTTAGTGTTCAAAAACCACTTTTCGCACTTGTGTTGGTGCAGGAAACCACTTTTGCACTTGTATTAGTGTGGAAAAAACACTTTTCGCACTTGTGTTAGTGTTGAAAAACCACTTTTCGCACCTGTGTTAGTGTTGAAAAACCACTTTTCGCACTTGTGTTGGTGCAGGAAACCACTTTTGCACTTGTATTAGTGTGGAAAAAACACTTTTTGCACTTGTGATAGTGTTGAAAAACCACTTTTCGCACTTGTGTTAGTGTTGAAAAACCACTTTTCGCACTTGTGTTAGTGTTGAAAAACCACTTTTCGCACTTGTGTTGGTGCAGGAAACCACTTTTGCACTTGTATTAGTGTGGAAAAAACACTTTTTGCACTTGTGATAGTGTTGAAAAACCACTTTTCGCACTTGTGTTAGTGTTGAAAAACCACTTTTCGCACTTGTGTTGGTGCAGGAAACCACTTTTGCACTTGTATTAGTGTGGAAAAAACAGTTTTTGCACTTGTGATAGTGTTGAAAAACCACTTTTCGCACTTGTGTTAGTTGCGAAAACCACTTTTCGCACTTGAGTTGGTGCAGGAAACCACTTTTGCACTTTTATTAGTGTGGAAAAAACACTTTTTGCACTTGTGTTAGTGTTGAAAAACCACTTTTCGCACTTGTGTTGGTGCAGGAAACCACTTTTGCACTTGTATTAGTGTGGAAAAACCACTTTTCGCACTTGTGTTAGTGTTGAAAAAACACTTTTCGCACTTGTGTTAGTGTTGAAAAACCACTTTTCGCACTTGTGTTGGTGCAGGAAACCACTTTTGCACTTGTATTAGTGTGGAAAAAACACTTTTTGCACTTGTGATAGTGTTGAAAAACCACTTTTCGCACTTGTGTTAGTGTTGAAAAACCACTTTTCGCACTTGTGTTGGTGCAGGACACCACTTTTGCACTTGTATTTATGTAGAAAAACCACTTTTCGCACTTGTGTTAGTGTTGAAAAACCACTTTTCGCACTTGTGTTAGTGTTGAAAAACCACTTTTCGCACTTGTGATAGTGTTGAAAAACCACTTTTCGCACTTGTGTTAGTGTTGAAAAACCACTTTTCGCACTTGTGTTGGTGCAGGAAACCACTTTTGCACTTGTATTAGTGTGGAAAAAACCACTTTTCGCACTTGTGTTAGTGTTGAAAAACCACTTTTCGCACTTGTGTTAGTGTTGAAAAACCACTTTTCGCACTTGTGTTGGTGCAGGAAACCACTTTTGCACTTGTATTTATGTGGAAAAACGACTTTTCGCACTTGTGTTAGTGTTGAAAGACCACTTTTTGCACTTGTGATAGTGTTGAAAAACCACTTTTCGCACTTGTGTTAGTGTTGAAAAACCACTTTTCGCACTTGTGTTGGTGCAGGAAACCACTTTTGCACTTGTATTAGTGTGGAAAAAACACTTTTTGCACTTGTGATAGTGTTGAAAAACCACTTTTTGCACTTGTGTTAGTGTTGAAAAACCACTTTTCGCACTTGTGTTGGTGCAGGAAACCACCTTTGCACTTGTATTTGTGTGGAAAAACCACTTTTCGCACTTGTGTTAGTGTTGAAAAACCACTTTTCGCACTTGTGTTAGTGTTGAAAAACCACTTTTCGCACTTGTGTTGGTGCAGGAAACCACTTTTGCACTTGTATTCGTGTGGAAAAAACACTTTTTGCACATGTGATAGTGTTGAAAAACCACTTTTCGCACTTGTGTTAGTGTTGAAAAACCACTTTTCGCACTTGTGTTAGTGTTGAAAAACCACTTTTCGCACTTGTTTTGGTGCAGGAAACCACTTTTGCACTTGTATTAGTGTGGAAAAACCACTTTTCGCACTTGTGTTAGTGTTGAAAAACCACTTTTCGCACTTGTGTTAGTGTTGAAAAACCACTTTTCGCACTTGTGTTGGTGCAGGAAACCACTTTTGCACCTGTGTTAGTGTGGAAAAACCACTTTTTACACTTGTGTTAGTGTTCAAAAACCACTTTTCGCACTTGTGTTAGTGTTGAAAAACCACTTTTCGCACTTGTGTTGGTGCAGGAAACCACTTTTGCACTTGTATTAGTGTGGAAAAACCACTTTTCGCACTTGTGTTGGTGCAGGAAACCACTTTTGCACCTGTGTTAGTGTGGAAAAACCACTTTTTACACTTGTGTTAGTGTTCAAAAACCACTTTTCGCACTTGTGTTAGTGTTGAAAAACCACTTTTCGCACTTGTGTTGGTGCAGGAAACCACTTTTGCACTTGTATTAGTGTGGAAAAACCACTTTTCGCACTTGTGTTAGTGTTGAAAAACCACTTTTCGCACTTGTGTTAGTGTTGAAAAACCACTTTTCGCACTTGTTTTGGTGCAGGAAACCACTTTTGCACTTGTATTAGTGTGGAAAAACCACTTTTCGCACTTGTGATAGTGTTGAAAAACCACTTTTCGCACTTGTGTTAGTGTTGAAAAACCACTTTTCGCACTTGTGTTGGTGCAGGAAACCACTTTTGCACCTGTGTTAGTGTGGAAAAACCACTTTTCACACTTGTGTTAGTGTTCAAAAACCACTTTTCGCACTTGTGTTAGTGTTGAAAAACCACTTTTCGCACTTGTGTTGGTGCAGGAAACCACTTTTGCACCTGTGTTAGTGTGGAAAAACCACTTTTTACACTTGTGTTAGTGTTCAAAAACCACTTTTCGCACTTGTGTTAGTGTTGAAAAACCACTTTTCGCACTTGTGTTCGTGCAGGAAACCACTTTTGCACTTGTATTAGTGTGGAAAAACCATTTTTCACACTTGTGTTAGTGTTGAAAAAACCACTTTTCGCACTTGTGTTCGTGTTGAAAAACCACTTTTCGCACTTGTGTTGGTGCAGGAAACCACTTTTGCACTTGTATTAGTGTGGAAAAACCACTTTTCGCACTTGTGTTAGTGTTGAAAAACCACTTTTCGCACTTGTGTTAGTGTTGAAAAACCACTTTTCGCACTTGTGTTGGTGCAGGAAACCACTTTTGCACTTGTATTAGTGTGGAAAAAACACTTTTTGCACTTGTGATAGTGTTGAAAAACCACTTTTCGCACTTGTGTTAGTGTTGAAAAACCACTTTTCGCACTTGTGTTGGTGCAGGACACCACTTTTGCACTTGTATTTATGTGGAAAAACCACTTTTCGCACTTGTGTTAGTGTTGAAAAACCACTTTTCGCACTTGTGTTAGTGTTGAAAAACCACTTTTCGCACTTGTGATAGTGTTGAAAAACCACTTTTCGCACTTGTGTTAGTGTTGAAAAACCACTTTTCGCACTTGTGTTGGTGCAGGAAACCACTTTTGCACTTGTATTAGTGTGGAAAAAACCACTTTTCGCACTTGTGTTAGTGTTGAAAAACCACTTTTCGCACTTGTGTTAGTGTTGAAAAACCACTTTTCGCACTTGTGTTGGTGCAGGAAACCACTTTTGCACTTGTATTTATGTGGAAAAACGACTTTTCGCACTTGTGTTAGTGTTGAAAGACCACTTTTTGCACTTGTGATAGTGTTGAAAAACCACTTTTCGCACTTGTGTTAGTGTTGAAAAACCACTTTTCGCACTTGTGTTGGTGCAGGAAACCACTTTTGCACTTGTATTAGTGTGGAAAAAACACTTTTTGCACTTGTGATAGTGTTGAAAAACCACTTTTTGCACTTGTGTTAGTGTTGAAAAACCACTTTTCGCACTTGTGTTGGTGCAGGAAACCACTTTTGCACTTGTATTTGTGTGGAAAAACCACTTTTCGCACTTGTGTTGGTGTTGAAAAACCACTTTTCGCACTTGTGTTAGTGTTGAAAAACCACTTTTCGCACTTGTGTTGGTGCAGGAAACCACTTTTGCACCTCTGTTAGTGTGGAAAAACCACTTTTTACACTTGTGTTAGTGTTCAAAAACCACTTTTCGCACTTGTGTTAGTGTTGAAAAACCACTTTTCGCACTTGTGTTCGTGTTGAAAAAACACTTTTCGCACTTGTGTTGGTGCAGGAAACCACTTTTGCACTTGTATTAGTGTGGAAAAACCATTTTTCACACTTGTGTTAGTGTTGAAAAACCACTTTTCGCACTTGTGTTCGTGTTGAAAAAACACTTTTCGCACTTGTGTTGGTGCAGGAAACCACTTTTGCACTTGTATTAGTGTGGAAAAACCACTTTTCGCACTTGTGTTAGTGTTGAAAAACCACTTTTCGCACTTGTGTTAGTGTTGAAAAACCACTTTTCGCACTTGTGTTGGTGCAGGAAACCACTTTTGCACTTGTATTAGTGTGGAAAAAACACTTTTTGCACTTGTGATAGTGTTGAAAAACCACTTTTCGCACTTGTGTTAGTGTTGAAAAACCACTTTTCGCACTTGTGTTGGTGCAGGAAACCACTTTTGCACTTGTATTAGTGTGGAAAACCCACTTTTTGCACTTGTGTTAGTGTTGAAAAACCACTTTTCGCACTTGTGTTAGTGTTGAAAAACCACTTTTCGCACTTGTGTTGGTGCAGGAAACCACTTTTGCACTTGTATTAGTGTGGAAAAAACACTTTTTGCAATTGTGATAGTGTTGAAAAACCACTTTTCGCACTTGTGTTAGTGTTGAAAAACTACTTTTCGCACTTGTGTTGGTGCAGGAAACCACTTTTGCACTTTTATTAGTGTGGAAAAACCAGTTTTCGCACTTGTGTTAGTGTTGAAAAACCACTTTTCGCATTTGTGTTAGTGTTGAAAAACCACTTTTCGCACTTGTGTTGGTGCAGGAAACCACTTTTGCACTTGTATTAGTGTGGAAAAAACACTTTTCGCACTTGTGTTAGTGTTGACAAACCACTTTTCGCACTTGTGTTAGTGTTGAAAAACCACTTTTCGCACTTGTGTTGGTGCAGGAAACCACTTTTGCACTTGTATTAGTGTGGAAAAAACACTTTTCGCACTTGTGTTAGTGTTGACAAACCACTTTTCGCACTTGTGTTAGTGTTGAAAAACCACTTTTCGCACTTGTGTTGGTGCAGGAAACCACTTTTGCACTTGTATTAGTGTGGAAAAAACACTTTTCGCACTTGTGTTAGTGTTGAAAAACCACTTTTCGCACTTGTGTTAGTGTTGAAAAACCACTTTTCGCACTTGTGTTAGTGTTGAAAAACCACTTTTCGCACTTGTGTTGGTGCAGGAAACCACTTTTGCACTTGTATTAGTGTGGAAAAAACACTTTTTGCACTTGTGATAGTGTTGAAAAACCACTTTTCGCACTTGTGTTAGTGTTGAAAAACCACTTTTCGCACTTGTGTTAGTGTTGAAAACCACTTTTCGCACTTGTGTTGGTCCAGGAAACCACTTTTGCACTTGTATTAGTGTGGAAAAAACACTTTTCGCACTTGTGTTAGTGTTGAAAAACCACTTTTCGCACTTGTGTTGGTGCAGGAAACCACTTTGGCACTTGTATTAGTGTGGAAAAACCACTTTTCGCACTTGTGTTAGTGTAGAAAAACCACTTTTCGCACTTGTGTTGGTGCAGGAAACCACTTTTGCACTTGTATTAGTGTGGAAAAACCACTTTTCGCACTTGTGTTAGTGTTGAAAAACCACTTTTCGCATTTGTGTTAGTGTTCAAAAACCACTTTTCGCACTTGTGTTGGTGCAGGAAACCACTTTTGCACTTGTATTAGTGTGGAAAAAACACTTTTCGCACTTGTGTTAGTGTTGAAAAACCACTTTTCGCACCTGTGTTAGTGTTGAAAAACCACTTTTCGCACTTGTGTTGGTGCAGGAAACCACTTTTGCACTTGTATTAGTGTGGAAAAAACACTTTTTGCACTTGTGATAGTGTTGAAAAACCACTTTTCGCACTTGTGTTAGTGTTGAAAAACCACTTTTCGCACTTGTGTTAGTGTTGAAAAACCACTTTTCGCATTTGTGTTGGGGCAGGAAACCACTTTTGCACTTGTATTAGTGTGGAAAAAACACTTTTTGCACTTGTGATAGTGTTGAAAAACCACTTTTCGCACTTGTGTTAGTGTTGAAAAACCACTTTTCGCACTTGTGTTGGTGCAGGAAACCACTTTTGCACTTGTATTAGTGTGGAAAAAACACTTTTTGCACTTGTGATAGTGTTGAAAAACCACTTTTCGCACTTGTGTTAGTGTTGAAAAACCACTTTTCGCACTTGTGTTAGTGTTGAAAAACCACTTTTCGCACTTGTGTTAGTGTTGAAAAACCACTTTTCGCACTTGTGTTGGTGCAGGAAACCACTTTTGCACTTGTATTAGTGTGGAAAAAACACTTTTTGCACTTGTGATAGTGTTGAAAAACCACTTTTCGCACTTGTGTTTGTGTTGAAAAACCACTTTTCGCACTTGTGTTAGTGTTGAAAACCACTTTTCGCACTTGTGTTGGTCCAGGAAACCACTTTTGCACTTGTATTAGTGTGGAAAAAACACTTTTTGCACTTGTGTTAGTGTTGAAAAACCACTTTTCGCACTTGTGTTAGTGTTGAAAAACCACTTTTCGCCCTTGTGTTGGTGCAGGAAACCACTTTGGCACTTGTATTAGTGTGGAAAAACCACTTTTCGCACTTGTGTTAGTGTTGAAAAACCACTTTTCGCACTTGTGTTGGTGCAGGAAACCACTTTTGCACTTGTATTAGTGTGGAAAAACCACTTTTCGCACTTGTGTTAGTGTTGAAAAACCACTTTTCGCATTTGTGTTAGTGTTCAAAAACCACTTTTCGCACTTGTGTTGGTGCAGGAAACCACTTTTGCACTTGTATTAGTGTGGAAAAAACACTTTTCGCACTTGTGTTAGTGTTGAAAAACCACTTTTCGCACCTGTGTTAGTGTTGAAAAACCACTTTTCGCACTTGTGTTGGTGCAGGAAACCACTTTTGCACTTGTATTAGTGTGGAAAAAACACTTTTTGCACTTGTGATAGTGTTGAAAAACCACTTTTCGCACTTGTGTTAGTGTTGAAAAACCACTTTTCGCACTTGTGTTAGTGTTGAAAAACCACTTTTCGCACTTGTGTTGGTGCAGGAAACCACTTTTGCCCTTGTATTAGTGTGGAAAAAACACTTTTTGCACTTGTGATAGTGTTGAAAAACCACTTTTCGCACTTGTGTTAGTGTTGAAAAACCACTTTTCGCACTTGTGTTGGTGCAGGAAACCACTTTTCCACTTGTATTAGTGTGGAAAAAACACTTTTCGCACTTGTGTTAGTGTTGAAAAACCACTTTTCGCACTTGTGTTAGTGTTGAAAAACCACTTTTCGCACTTGTGTTGGTGCAGGAAACCACTTTTGCACTTGTATTAGTGTGGAAAAAACACTTTTTGCACTTGTGATAGTGTTGAAAAACCACTTTTCGCACTTGTGTTAGTGTTGAAAAACCACTTTTCGCACTTGTGTTGGTGCAGGAAACCACTTTTGCACCTGTGTTAGTGTGGGAAAACCAATTTTCACACTCGTGTTAGTGTTCAAAAACCACTTTTCGCACTTGTGTTAGTGTTGAAAAACCACTTTTCGCACTTGTGTTGGTGCAGGAAACCACTTTTGCACTTGTATTAGTGTGGAAAAACCACTTTTCGCACTTGTGTTAGTGTTGAAAAACCACTTTTCGCACTTGTGTTCGTGTTGAAAAACCACTTTTCGCACTTGTGTTAGTGCAGGAAACCACTTTTGCACTTGTATTAGTGTGGAAAAACCACTTTTCGCACTTGTGTTAGTGTTGAAAAACCACTTTTCGCACTTGTGTTAGTGTTGAAAAACCACTTTTCGCACTTGTGTTGGTGCAGGAAACCACTTTTGCACTTGTATTAGTGTGGAAAAAACACTTTTTGCACTTGTGATAGTGTTGAAAAACCACTTTTCGCACTTGTGTTAGTGTTGAAAAACCACTTTTCGCACTTGTGTTGGTGCAGGAAACCACTTTTGCACTTGTATTAGTGTGGAAAACCCACTTTTTGCACTTGTGTTAGTGTTGAAAAACCACTTTTCGCACTTGTGTTAGTGTTGAAAAACCACTTTTCGCACTTCTGTTGGTGCAGGAAACCACTTTTGCACTTGTATTAGTGTGGAAAAAACACTTTTTGCACTTGTGATAGTGTTGAAAAACCACTTTTCGCACTTGTGTTAGTGTTGAAAAACCACTTTTCGCACTTGTGTTGGTGCAGGAAACCACATTTACACTTGTATTTATGTGGAAAAACCACTTTTCGCACTTGTGTTAGTGTTGAAAAACCACTTTTTGCACTTGTGATAGTGTTGAAAAACCACATTTCGCACTTGTGTTAGTGTTGAAAAACCACTTTTCGCACTTGTGTTGGTGCAGGAAACCACTTTTGCACTTGTATTAGTGTGGAAAAAACACTTTTTGCACTTGTGATAGTGTTGAAAAACCACTTTTCGCACTTGTGTTAGTGTTGAAAAACCACTTTTCGCACTTGTGTTGGTGCAGGAAACCACTTTTGCACTTTTATTAGTGTGGAAAAACCAGTTTTCGCACTTGTGTTAGTGTTGAAAAACCACTTTTCGCATTTGTGTTAGTGTTGAAAAACCACTTTTCGCACTTGTGTTGGTGCAGGAAACCACTTTTGCACTTGTATTAGTGTGGAAAAAACACTTTTCGCACTTGTGTTAGTGTTGACAAACCACTTTTCGCACTTGTGTTAGTGTTGAAAAACCACTTTTCGCACTTGTGTTGGTGCAGGAAACCACTTTTGCACTTGTATTAGTGTGGAAAAAACACTTTTTGCACTTGTGATAGTGTTGAAAAACCACTTTTCGCACTTGTGTTAGTGTTGAAAAACCACTTTTCGCACTTGTGTTAGTGTTGAAAAACCACTTTTCGCACTTGTGTTAGTGTTGAAAAACCACTTTTCGCACTTGTGATAGTGTTGAAAAACCACTTTTCGCACTTGTGTTAGTGTTGAAAAACCACTTTTCGCACTTGTGTTGGTGCAGGAAACCACTTTTGTACTTGTATTAGTGTGGAAAAACCACTTTTCGCACTTGTGTTAGTGTTGAAAAACCACTTTTCGCACTTGTGCTAGTGTTGAAAAACCACTTTTCGCACTTGTGTTGTTGCAGGCAACCACTTTTGCACTTGTATTAGTGTGGAAAAAACACTTTTCGCACTTGTGTTAGTGTTGAAAAACCACTTTCGCACTTGTGTTAGTGTTGAAAAACCACTTTTCGCACTTGCGTTGGTGGAGGAAACCACTTTTGCACTTCTATTAGTGTGGAAAAACCACTTTTCGCACTTGTGTTAGTGTTGAAAAACCACTTTTCGCACTTGTGTTAGTGTTGAAAAACCACTTTTCGCACTTGTGTTGGTGCAGGAAACCACTTTTGCACTTGTATTAGTGTGGAAAAAACAGTTTTTGCACTTGTGATAGTGTTGAAAAACCACTTTTCGCACTTGTGTTAGTTGCGAAAAACCACTTTTCGCACTTGAGTTGGTGCAGGAAACCACTTTTGCACTTTTATTAGTGTGGAAAAAACACTTTTTGCACTTGTGATAGTGTTGAAAAACCACTTTTTGCACTTGTGTTAGTGTTGAAAAACCACTTTTCGCACTTGTGTTGGTGCAGGAAACCACTTTTGCACTTGTATTAGTGTGGAAAAACCACTTTTCGCACTTGTGTTAGTGTTGAAAAAACACTTTTCGCACTTGTGTTAGTGTTGAAAAACCACTTTTCGCACTTGTGTTGGTGCAGGAAACCACTTTTGCACTTGTATTAGTGTGGAAAAAACACTTTTTGCACTTGTGATAGTGTTGAAAAACCACTTTTCGCACTTGTGTTAGTGTTGAAAAACCACTTTTCGCACTTGTGTTGGTGCAGGACACCACTTTTGCACTTGTATTAGTGTGGAAAAAACACTTTTTGCACTTGTGATAGTGTTGAAAAACCACTTTTCGCACTTGTGTTAGTGTTGAAAAACCACTTTTCGCACTTGTGTTAGTGTTGAAAAACCACTTTTCGCACTTGTGTTAGTGTTGAAAAACCACTTTTCGCACTTGTGTTGGTGCAGGAAACCACTTTGGCACTTGTATTAGTGTGGAAAAACCACTTTTCGCACTTGTGTTAGTGTAGAAAAACCACTTTTCGCACTTGTGTTGGTGCAGGAAACCACTTTTGCACTTGTATTAGTGTGGAAAAACCACTTTTCGCACTTGTGTTAGTGTTGAAAAACCACTTTTCGCATTTGTGTTAGTGTTCAAAAACCACTTTTCGCACTTGTGTTGGTGCAGGAAACCACTTTTGCACTTGTATTAGTGTGGAAAAAACACTTTTCGCACTTGTGTTAGTGTTGAAAAACCACTTTTCGCACCTGTGTTAGTGTTGAAAAACCACTTTTCGCACTTGTGTTGGTGCAGGAAACCACTTTTGCACTTGTATTAGTGTGGAAAAAACACTTTTTGCACTTGTGATAGTGTTGAAAAACCACTTTTCGCACTTGTGTTAGTGTTGAAAAACCACTTTTCGCACTTGTGTTAGTGTTGAAAAACCACTTTTCGCATTTGTGTTGGGGCAGGAAACCACTTTTGCACTTGTATTAGTGTGGAAAAAACACTTTTTGCACTTGTGATAGTGTTGAAAAACCACTTTTCGCACTTGTGTTAGTGTTGAAAAACCACTTTTCGCACTTGTGTTGGTGCAGGAAACCACTTTTGCACTTGTATTAGTGTGGAAAAAACACTTTTTGCACTTGTGATAGTGTTGAAAAACCACTTTTCGCACTTGTGTTAGTGTTGAAAAACCACTTTTCGCACTTGTGTTAGTGTTGAAAAACCACTTTTCGCACTTGTGTTAGTGTTGAAAAACCACTTTTCGCACTTGTGTTGGTGCAGGAAACCACTTTTGCACTTGTATTAGTGTGGAAAAAACACTTTTTGCACTTGTGATAGTGTTGAAAAACCACTTTTCGCACTTGTGTTTGTGTTGAAAAACCACTTTTCGCACTTGTGTTAGTGTTGAAAACCACTTTTCGCACTTGTGTTGGTCCAGGAAACCACTTTTGCACTTGTATTAGTGTGGAAAAAACACTTTTTGCACTTGTGTTAGTGTTGAAAAACCACTTTTCGCACTTGTGTTAGTGTTGAAAAACCACTTTTCGCCCTTGTGTTGGTGCAGGAAACCACTTTGGCACTTGTATTAGTGTGGAAAAACCACTTTTCGCACTTGTGTTAGTGTTGAAAAACCACTTTTCGCACTTGTGTTGGTGCAGGAAACCACTTTTGCACTTGTATTAGTGTGGAAAAACCACTTTTCGCACTTGTGTTAGTGTTGAAAAACCACTTTTCGCATTTGTGTTAGTGTTCAAAAACCACTTTTCGCACTTGTGTTGGTGCAGGAAACCACTTTTGCACTTGTATTAGTGTGGAAAAAACACTTTTCGCACTTGTGTTAGTGTTGAAAAACCACTTTTCGCACCTGTGTTAGTGTTGAAAAACCACTTTTCGCACTTGTGTTGGTGCAGGAAACCACTTTTGCACTTGTATTAGTGTGGAAAAAACACTTTTTGCACTTGTGATAGTGTTGAAAAACCACTTTTCGCACTTGTGTTAGTGTTGAAAAACCACTTTTCGCACTTGTGTTAGTGTTGAAAAACCACTTTTCGCACTTGTGTTGGTGCAGGAAACCACTTTTGCCCTTGTATTAGTGTGGAAAAAACACTTTTTGCACTTGTGATAGTGTTGAAAAACCACTTTTCGCACTTGTGTTAGTGTTGAAAAACCACTTTTCGCACTTGTGTTGGTGCAGGAAACCACTTTTCCACTTGTATTAGTGTGGAAAAAACACTTTTCGCACTTGTGTTAGTGTTGAAAAACCACTTTTCGCACTTGTGTTAGTGTTGAAAAACCACTTTTCGCACTTGTGTTGGTGCAGGAAACCACTTTTGCACTTGTATTAGTGTGGAAAAAACACTTTTTGCACTTGTGATAGTGTTGAAAAACCACTTTTCGCACTTGTGTTAGTGTTGAAAAACCACTTTTCGCACTTGTGTTGGTGCAGGAAACCACTTTTGCACCTGTGTTAGTGTGGGAAAACCAATTTTCACACTCGTGTTAGTGTTCAAAAACCACTTTTCGCACTTGTGTTAGTGTTGAAAAACCACTTTTCGCACTTGTGTTGGTGCAGGAAACCACTTTTGCACTTGTATTAGTGTGGAAAAACCACTTTTCGCACTTGTGTTAGTGTTGAAAAACCACTTTTCGCACTTGTGTTCGTGTTGAAAAACCACTTTTCGCACTTGTGTTAGTGCAGGAAACCACTTTTGCACTTGTATTAGTGTGGAAAAACCACTTTTCGCACTTGTGTTAGTGTTGAAAAACCACTTTTCGCACTTGTGTTAGTGTTGAAAAACCACTTTTCGCACTTGTGTTGGTGCAGGAAACCACTTTTGCACTTGTATTAGTGTGGAAAAAACACTTTTTGCACTTGTGATAGTGTTGAAAAACCACTTTTCGCACTTGTGTTAGTGTTGAAAAACCACTTTTCGCACTTGTGTTGGTGCAGGAAACCACTTTTGCACTTGTATTAGTGTGGAAAACCCACTTTTTGCACTTGTGTTAGTGTTGAAAAACCACTTTTCGCACTTGTGTTAGTGTTGAAAAACCACTTTTCGCACTTCTGTTGGTGCAGGAAACCACTTTTGCACTTGTATTAGTGTGGAAAAAACACTTTTTGCACTTGTGATAGTGTTGAAAAACCACTTTTCGCACTTGTGTTAGTGTTGAAAAACCACTTTTCGCACTTGTGTTGGTGCAGGAAACCACATTTACACTTGTATTTATGTGGAAAAACCACTTTTCGCACTTGTGTTAGTGTTGAAAAACCACTTTTTGCACTTGTGATAGTGTTGAAAAACCACATTTCGCACTTGTGTTAGTGTTGAAAAACCACTTTTCGCACTTGTGTTGGTGCAGGAAACCACTTTTGCACTTGTATTAGTGTGGAAAAAACACTTTTTGCACTTGTGATAGTGTTGAAAAACCACTTTTCGCACTTGTGTTAGTGTTGAAAAACCACTTTTCGCACTTGTGTTGGTGCAGGAAACCACTTTTGCACTTTTATTAGTGTGGAAAAACCAGTTTTCGCACTTGTGTTAGTGTTGAAAAACCACTTTTCGCATTTGTGTTAGTGTTGAAAAACCACTTTTCGCACTTGTGTTGGTGCAGGAAACCACTTTTGCACTTGTATTAGTGTGGAAAAAACACTTTTCGCACTTGTGTTAGTGTTGACAAACCACTTTTCGCACTTGTGTTAGTGTTGAAAAACCACTTTTCGCACTTGTGTTGGTGCAGGAAACCACTTTTGCACTTGTATTAGTGTGGAAAAAACACTTTTTGCACTTGTGATAGTGTTGAAAAACCACTTTTCGCACTTGTGTTAGTGTTGAAAAACCACTTTTCGCACTTGTGTTAGTGTTGAAAAACCACTTTTCGCACTTGTGTTAGTGTTGAAAAACCACTTTTCGCACTTGTGATAGTGTTGAAAAACCACTTTTCGCACTTGTGTTAGTGTTGAAAAACCACTTTTCGCACTTGTGTTGGTGCAGGAAACCACTTTTGTACTTGTATTAGTGTGGAAAAACCACTTTTCGCACTTGTGTTAGTGTTGAAAAACCACTTTTCGCACTTGTGCTAGTGTTGAAAAACCACTTTTCGCACTTGTGTTGTTGCAGGCAACCACTTTTGCACTTGTATTAGTGTGGAAAAAACACTTTTCGCACTTGTGTTAGTGTTGAAAAACCACTTTCGCACTTGTGTTAGTGTTGAAAAACCACTTTTCGCACTTGCGTTGGTGGAGGAAACCACTTTTGCACTTCTATTAGTGTGGAAAAACCACTTTTCGCACTTGTGTTAGTGTTGAAAAACCACTTTTCGCACTTGTGTTAGTGTTGAAAAACCACTTTTCGCACTTGTGTTGGTGCAGGAAACCACTTTTGCACTTGTATTAGTGTGGAAAAAACAGTTTTTGCACTTGTGATAGTGTTGAAAAACCACTTTTCGCACTTGTGTTAGTTGCGAAAAACCACTTTTCGCACTTGAGTTGGTGCAGGAAACCACTTTTGCACTTTTATTAGTGTGGAAAAAACACTTTTTGCACTTGTGATAGTGTTGAAAAACCACTTTTTGCACTTGTGTTAGTGTTGAAAAACCACTTTTCGCACTTGTGTTGGTGCAGGAAACCACTTTTGCACTTGTATTAGTGTGGAAAAACCACTTTTCGCACTTGTGTTAGTGTTGAAAAAACACTTTTCGCACTTGTGTTAGTGTTGAAAAACCACTTTTCGCACTTGTGTTGGTGCAGGAAACCACTTTTGCACTTGTATTAGTGTGGAAAAAACACTTTTTGCACTTGTGATAGTGTTGAAAAACCACTTTTCGCACTTGTGTTAGTGTTGAAAAACCACTTTTCGCACTTGTGTTGGTGCAGGACACCACTTTTGCACTTGTATTTATGTGGAAAAACCACTTTTCGCACTTGTGTTAGTGTTGAAAAACCACTTTTCGCACTTGTGTTAGTGTTGAAAAACCACTTTTCGCACTTGTGATAGTGTTGAAAAACCACTTTTCGCACTTGTGTTAGTGTTGAAAAACCACTTTTCGCACTTGTGTTGGTACAGGAAACCACTTTTGCACTTGTATTAGTGTGGAAAAAACCACTTTTCGCACTTGTGTTAGTGTTGAAAAACCACTTTTCGCACTTGTGTTAGTGTTGAAAAACCACTTTTCGCACTTGTGTTGGTGCAGGAAACCACTTTTGCACTTGTATTTATGTGGAAAAACGACTTTTCGCACTTGTGTTAGTGTTGAAAGACCACTTTTTGCACTTGTGATAGTGTTGAAAAACCACTTTTCGCACTTGTGTTAGTGTTGAAAAACCACTTTTCGCACTTGTGTTGGTGCAGGAAACCACTTTTGCACTTGTATTAGTGTGGAAAAAACACTTTTTGCACTTGTGATAGTGTTGAAAAACCACTTTTTGCACTTGTGTTAGTGTTGAAAAACCACTTTTCGCACTTGTGTTGGTGCAGGAAACCACTTTTGCACTTGTATTTGTGTGGAAAAACCACTTTTCGCACTTGTGTTAGTGTTGAAAAACCACTTTTCGCACTTGTGTTAGTGTTGAAAAACCACTTTCCGCACTTGTGTTGGTGCAGGAAACCACTTTTGCACTTGTATTCGTGTGGAAAAAACACTTTTTGCACATGTGATAGTGTTGAAAAACCACTTTTCGCACTTGTGTTAGTGTTGAAAAACCACTTTTCGCACTTGTGTTAGTGTTGAAAAACCACTTTTCGCACTTGTTTTGGTGCAGGAAACCACTTTTGCACTTGTATTAGTGTGGAAAAACCACTTTTCGCACTTGTGTTAGTGTTGAAAAACCACTTTTCGCACTTGTGTTGGTGCAGGAAACCACTTTTCCACTTGTATTAGTGTGGAAAAAACACTTTTTGCACTTGTGATAGTGTTGAAAAACCACTTTTCGCACTTGTTAGTGTTGAAAAACCACTTTTCGCACTTGTGTTGGTGCAGGAAACCACTTTTGCACCTGTGTTAGTGTGGAAAAACCACTTTTCACACTTGTGTTAGTGTTCAAAAACCACTTTTCGCACTTGTGTTAGTGTTGAAAAACCACTTTTCGCACTTGTGTTGGTGCAGGAAACCACTTTTGCACCTGTGTTAGTGTGGAAAAACCACTTTTTACACTTGTGTTAGTGTTCAAAAACCACTTTTCGCACTTGTGTTAGTGTTGAAAAACCACTTTTCGCACTTGTGTTGGTGCAGGAAACCACTTTTGCACTTGTATTAGTGTGGAAAAACCATTTTTCACACTTGTATTAGTGTTGAAAAACCACTTTTCGCACTTGTGTTCGTGTTGAAAAACCACTTTTCGCACTTGTGTTGGTGCAGGAAACCACTTTTGCACTTGTATTAGTGTGGAAAAACCACTTTTCGCACTTGTGTTAGTGTTGAAAAACCACTTTTCGCACTTGTGTTAGTGTTGAAAAACCACTTTTCGCACTTGTGTTGGTGCAGGAAACCACTTTTGCACTTGTATTAGTGTGGAAAAAACACTTTTTGCACTTGTGATAGTGTTGAAAAACCACTTTTCGCACTTGTGTTAGTGTTGAAAAACCACTTTTCGCACTTGTGTTGGTGCAGGACACCACTTTTGCACTTGTATTTATGTGGAAAAACCACTTTTCGCACTTGTGTTAGTGTTGAAAAACCACTTTTCGCACTTGTGTTAGTGTTGAAAAACCACTTTTCGCACTTGTGATAGTGTTGAAAAACCACTTTTCGCACTTGTGTTAGTGTTGAAAAACCACTTTTCGCACTTGTGTTGGTGCAGGAAACCACTTTTGCACTTGTATTAGTGTGGAAAAAACCACTTTTCGCACTTGTGTTAGTGTTGAAAAACCACTTTTCGCACTTGTGTTAGTGTTGAAAAACCAGTTTTCGCACTTGTGTTTGTGCAGGAAACCACTTTTGCACTTGTATTTATGTGGAAAAACGACTTTTCGCACTTGTGTTAGTGTTGAAAGACCACTTTTTGCACTTGTGATAGTGTTGAAAAACCACTTTTCGCACTTGTGTTAGTGTTGAAAAACCACTTTTCGCACTTGTGTTGGTGCAGGAAACCACTTTTGCACTTGTATTAGTGTGGAAAAAACACTTTTTGCACTTGTGATAGTGTTGAAAAACCACTTTTTGCACTTGTGTTAGTGTTGAAAAACCACTTTTCGCACTTGTGTTGGTGCAGGAAACCACTTTTGCACTTGTATTTGTGTGGAAAAACCACTTTTCGCACTTGTGTTAGTGTTGAAAAACCACTTTTCGCACTTGTGTTAGTGTTGAAAAACCACTTTTCGCACTTGTGTTGGTGCAGGAAACCACTTTTGCACTTGTATTCGTGTGGAAAAAACACTTTTTGCACATGTGATAGTATTGAAAAACCACTTTTCGCACTTGTGTTAGTGTTGAAAAACCACTTTTCGCACTTGTGTTAGTGTTGAAAAACCACTTTTCGCACTTGTTTTGGTGCAGGAAACCACTTTTGCACTTGTATTAGTGTGGAAAAACCACTTTTCGCACTTGTGTTAGTGTTGAAAAACCACTTTTCGCACTTGTGTTGGTGCAGGAAACCACTTTTGCACCTGTGTTAGTGTGGAAAAACCACTTTTCACACTTGTGTTAGTGTTCAAAAACCACTTTTCGCACTTGTGTTAGTGTTGAAAAACCACTTTTCGCACTTGTGTTGGTGCAGGAAACCACTTTTGCACCTGTGTTAGTGTGGAAAAACCATTTTTTACACTTGTGTTAGTGTTCAAAAACCACTTTTCGCACTTGTGTTAGTGTTGAAAAACCACTTTTCGCACTTGTGTTGGTGCAGAAAACCACTTTTGCACTTGTATTAGTGTGGAAAAACCATTTTTCACACTTGTGTTAGTGTTGAAAAACCACTTTTCGCACTTGTGTTCGTGTTGAAAAACCACTTTTCGCACTTGTGTTGGTGCAGGAAACCACTTTTGCACTTGTATTAGTGTGGAAAAACCACTTTTCGCACTTGTGTTAGTGTTGAAAAACCACTTTTCGCACTTGTGTTAGTGTTGAAAAAACACTTTTCGCACTTGTGTTGGTGCAGGAAACCACTTTTGCACTTGTATTAGTGTGGAAAAAACACTTTTTGCACTTGTGATAGTGTTGAAAAACCACTTTTCGCACTTGTGTTAGTGTTGAAAAACCACTTTTCGCACTTGTGTTGGTGCAGGAAACCACTTTTGCACTTGTATTAGTGTGGAAAATCCACTTTTTGCACTTGTGTTAGTGTTGAAAAACCACTTTTCGCACTTGTGTTAGTGTTGAAAAACCACTTTTCGCACTTGTGTTGGTGCAGGAAACCACTTTTGCACTTGTATTAGTGTGGAAAAAACACTTTTTGCAATTGTGATAGTGTTGAAAAACCACTTTTCGCACTTGTGTTAGTGTTGAAAAACCACTTTTCGCACTTGTGTTGGTGCAGGAAACCACTTTTGCACTTTTATTAGTGTGGAAAAACCAGTTTTCGCACTTGTGTTAGTGTTGAAAAACCACTTTTCGCATTTGTGTTAGTGTTGAAAAACCACTTTTCGCACTTGTGTTGGTGCAGGAAACCACTTTTGCACTTGTATTAGTGTGGAAAAAACACTTTTCGCACTTGTGTTAGTGTTGACAAACCACTTTTCGCACTTGTGTTAGTGTTGAAAAACCACTTTTCGCACTTGTGTTGGTGCAGGAAACCACTTTTGCACTTGTATTAGTGTGGAAAAAACACTTTTTGCACTTGTGATAGTGTTGAAAAACCACTTTTCGCACTTATGTTAGTGTTGAAAAACCACTATTCGCACTTGTGTTAGTGTTGAAAAACCACTTTTCGCACTTGTTTTAGTGTTGAAAAAACACTTTTCGCACTTGTGTTAGTGTTGAAAAACCACTTTTCGCACTTGTGTTGGTGCAGGAAACCACTTTTGCACTTGTATTAGTGTGGAAAAAACACTTTTTGCACTTGTGATAGTGTTGAAAAACCACTTTTCGCACTTGTGTTAGTGTTGAAAAACCACTTTTCGCACTTGTGTTGGTGCAGGACACCACTTTTGCACTTGTATTTATGTGGAAAAACCACTTTTCGCACTTGTGTTAGTGTTGAAAAACCACTTTTCGCACTTGTGTTAGTGTTGAAAAACCACTTTTCGCACTTGTGATAGTGTTGAAAAACCACTTTTCGCACTTGTGTTAGTGTTGAAAAACCACTTTTCGCACTTGTGTTGGTGCAGGAAACCACTTTTGCACTTGTATTAGTGTGGAAAAAACCACTTTTCGCACTTGTGTTAGTGTTGAAAAACCACTTTTCGCACTTGTGTTAGTGTTGAAAAACCACTTTTCGCACTTGTGTTGGTGCAGGAAACCACTTTTGCACTTGTATTTATGTGGAAAAACGACTTTTCGCACTTGTGTTAGTGTTGAAAGACCACTTTTTGCACTTGTGACAGTGTTGAAAAACCACTTTTCGCACTTGTGTTAGTGTTGAAAAACCACTTTTCGCACTTGTGTTGGTGCAGGAAACCACTTTTGCACTTGTATTAGTGTGGAAAAAACAGTTTTTGCACTTGTGATAGTGTTGAAAAACCACTTTTTGCACTTGTGTTAGTGTTGAAAAACCACTTTTCGCACTTGTGTTGGTGCAGGAAACCACTTTTGCACTTGTATTTGTGTGGAAAAACCACTTTTCGCACTTGTGTTAGTGTTGAAAAACCACTTTTCGCACTTGTGTTAGTGTTGAAAAACCACTTTTCGCACTTGTGTTGGTGCAGGAAACCACTTTTGCACTTGTATTCGTGTGGAAAAAACACTTTTTGCACATGTGATAGTGTTGAAAAACCACTTTTCGCACTTGTGTTAGTGTTGAAAAACCA
>NW_027619023.1:0-55000 GCF_964187855.1 Myxine glutinosa
AAAGTGGTTTTCCAACACTAACACAGGTGCGAAAAGTGGTTTTTCAACACTAACACAAGTGCGAAAAGTGGTTTTTCAACACTATCACAAGTGCAAAAAGTGTTTTTGCCACACTAATACAAGTGCAAAAGTGGTTTCCTGCACCAACACAAGTGCGAAAAGTGGTTTTTCAACACTAACACAAGTGCGAAAAGTGGTTTTTCAACACTAACACATGTGCGAAAAGTGGTTTTTCCACACTAATACACATGCAAAAGTGGTTTCCTGCACCAACACAAGTGCGAAAAGTGGTTTTTCAACACTAACACAAGTGCGAAAAGTGGTTTTTCAACACTATCTCAAGTGCAAAAAGTGTTTTTTCCACACTAATACAAGTGCAAGAGTGGTTTCCTGCACCAACACAAGTGCAAAAAGTGGTTTTTCAACACTAACACAAGTGCGAAAAGTGGTTTTTCAACACTAACACATGTGCGAAAAGTGGTTTTTCCACACTAACAAGTGCAAAAGTGGTTTCCTGCACCAACACAAGTGTGAAAAGTGGTTTTTCAACACTAACACAAGTGCGAAAAGTGGTTTTTCAACACTATCACAAGTGCAAAAAGTGTTTTTTCCACACTAATACAAGTGCAAAAGTGGTTTCCTGCACCAACACAAGTGCAAAATGTGGTTTTCAACACTAACACAAGTGCGAAAAGTGGTTTTTCAACACTAACACAAGTGCGAAAAGTGTTTTTTCCACACTAATACAAGTGCAAAAGTGGTTTCCTGCACCATCACAAGTGCGAAAAGTGGTTTTCAACACTAACACAAGTGCGAAAAGTGGTTTTTCAACACTAACACAAGTGCGAAAAGTGGTTTTTCAACACTAACACAAGTGCGAAAAGTGGTTTTTCCACACTAATTCAGGTGCAAAAGTGGTTTCCTGCACCAACACAAGTGCGAAAAGTGGTTTTTCAACACTAACACAAGTGCGAAAAGTGGTTTTTCAACACTAACATAAGTGCGAAAAGTGGTTTTTCCACACTAATACAAGTGCAAAAGTGGTTTCCTGCACCAACACAAGTGCGAAAAGTGGTTTTTCAACACTAACACAAGTGCGAAAAGTGGTTTTTCAACACTATCACAAGTGCAAAAAGTGTTTTTTCCACACTAATACAAGTGCAAAAGTGGTTTCCTGCACCAACACAAGTGCGAAAAGTGGTTTTTCAACACTAACACAAGTGCGAAAAGTGGTTTTTCAACACTATCACAAGTGCAAAAAGTGTTTTTTCCACACTAATACAAGTGCAAAAGTGGTTTCCTGCACCAACACAAGTGCGAAAAGTGGTTTTTCAACACTAACACAAGTGCGAAAAGTGGTTTTTCCACACTAATACAAGTTCAAAAGTGGTTTCCTGCACCAACACAAGTGCAAAAAGTGTTTTTTCCACACTAATACAAGTGCAAAAGTGGTTTCCTGCACCAACACAATTGCGAAAAGTGGTTTTTCAACACTAACACAAGTGCGAAAAGTGGTTTTTCAACACAATCACAAGTGCAAAAAGTGTTTTTTCCACACTAATACAAGTGCAAAAGTGGTTTCCTGCACCAACACAAGTGCGAAAAGTGGTTTTTCAACACTAACACAAGTGCGAAAAGTGGTTTTTCAACACTAACACATGTGCGAAAAGTGGTTTTTCAACACTAACACAAGTGCGAAAAGTGTTTTTTCCACACTAATACAAGTGCAAAAGTGGTTTCCTGCACCAACACAAGTGCGAAAAGTGGTTTTCAACACTAACACAAGTGCGAAAAGTGGTTTTTCAACACTAACACGAGTGCGAAAAGTGGTTTTTCAACACTATGACAAGTGCAAAAAGTGTTTTTTCCACACTAATACAAGTGCAAAAGTCGTTTCCTACACCAACACAAGTGCGAAAAGTGGTTTTTCAACACTAACACAAGTGCGAAAAGTGGTTTTTCAACACTAACACGAGTGCGAAAAGTGGTTTTTCAACACTATGACAAGTGCAAAAAGTGTTTTTTCCACACTAATACAAGTGCAAAAGTGGTTTCCTACACCAACACAAGTGCGAAAAGTGGTTTTTCAACACTAACACAAGTGCGAAAAGTGGTTTTTCAACACTAACACAAGTACGAAAAGTGGTTTTTCCACACTAATACACATGCAAAAGTGGTTTCCTGCACCAACACAAGTGCGAAAAGTGGTTTTTCAACACTATCTCAAGTGCAAAAAGTGTTTTTTCCACACTAATACAAGTGCAAGAGTGGTTTCCTGCACCAACACAAGTGCAAAAAGTGGTTTTTCAACACTAACACAAGTGCGAAAAGTGGTTTTTCAACACTAACACATGTGCGAAAAGTGGTTTTTCCACACTAACAAGTGCAAAAGTGGTTTCCTGCACCAACACAAGTGCGAAAAGTGGTTTTTCAACACTAACACAAGTGCGAAAAGTGGTTTTTCAACACTATCACAAGTGCAAAAAGTGTTTTTTCCACACTAATACAAGTGCAAAAGTGGTTTCCTGCACCAACACAAGTGCGAAAAGTGGTTTTTCAACACTAACACAAGTGCGAAAAGTGGTTTTTCAACACTAACACAAGTGCGAAAAGTGGTTTTTCAACACTATCAGAAGTTCAAAAAGTGTTTTTTCCACACTAATACAAGTGCAAAAGTGGTTTCCTGCACCAACACAAGTGCGAAAAGTGGTTTTTCAACACTAACACAAGTGCGAAAAGTGGTTTTTCAACACTATCACAAGTGCAAAAAGTGTTTTTTCCACACTAATACAAGTGCAAAAGTGGTTTCCTGCACCAACACAAGGGCGAAAAGTGGTTTTTCAACACTAACACAAGTGTGAAAAGTGTTTTTTCCACACTAATACAAGTGCAAAAGTGGTTTCCTGCACCAACACAAGTGCGAAAAGTGGTTTTTCAACACTAACACAAGTGCGAAAAGTGGTTTTTCAACACTATCACAAGTGCAAAAAGTGTTTTTTCCACACTAATACAAGTGCAAAAGTGGTTTCCTGCACCAACATAAGTGCGAAAAGTGGTTTTTCAACACTAACACAAGTGCGAAAAGTGGTTTTTCAACACTAACACAAGTGCGAAAAGTGGTTTTTCCACACTAATACAAGTGCAAAAGTGGTTTCCTGCACCAACACAAGTGCGAAAAGTGGTTTTTCAACACTAACACAAGTGCAAAAAGTGGTTTTTCAACACTATCACAAGTGCGAAAAGTGTTTTTTCCACACTAATACAAGTGCAAAAGTGGTTTCCTGCACCATCACAAGTGCGAAAAGTGGTTTTTCAACACTAACACAAGTGCGAAAAGTGGTTTTTCCACACTAATACAAGTTCAAAAGTGGTTTCCTGCACCAACACAAGTGCAAAAAGTGTTTTTTCCACACTAATACAAGTGCAAAAGTGGTTTCCTGCACCAACACAATTGCGAAAAGTGGTTTTTCAACACTAACACAAGTGCGAAAAGTGGTTTTTCAACACAATCACAAGTGCAAAAAGTGTTTTTTCCACACTAATACAAGTGCAAAAGTGGTTTCCTGCACCAACACAAGTGCGAAAAGTGGTTTTTCAACACTAACACAAGTGCGAAAAGTGGTTTTTCAACACTAACACATGTGCGAAAAGTGGTTTTTCAACACTAACACAAGTGCGAAAAGTGTTTTTTCCACACTAATACAAGTGCAAAAGTGGTTTCCTGCACCAACACAAGTGCGAAAAGTGGTTTTTCAACACTAACACAAGTGCGAAAAGTGGTTTTTCAACACTAACACGAGTGCGAAAAGTGGTTTTTCAACACTATGACAAGTGCAAAAAGTGTTTTTTCCACACTAATACAAGTGCAAAAGTCGTTTCCTGCACCAACACAAGTGCGAAAAGTGTTTTTCCAACACTAACACAAGTGCGAAAAGTGGTTTTTCAACACTAACACAAGTGCGAAAAGTGGTTTTTCAACACTATCACAAGTGCAAAAAGTGTTTTTGCCACACTAATACAAGTGCAAAAGTGGTTTCCTACACCAACACAAGTGCGAAAAGTGGTTTTTCAACACTAACACAAGTGCGAAAAGTGGTTTTTCAACACTAACACAAGTACGAAAAGTGGTTTTTCCACACTAATACACATGCAAAAGTGGTTTCCTGCACCAACACAAGTGCGAAAAGTGGTTTTTCAACACTATCTCAAGTGCAAAAAGTGTTTTTTCCACACTAATACAAGTGCAAGAGTGGTTTCCTGCACCAACACAAGTGCAAAAAGTGGTTTTTCAACACTAACACAAGTGCGAAAAGTGGTTTTTCAACACTAACACATGTGCGAAAGGTGGTTTTTCCACACTAACAAGTGCAAAAGTGGTTTCCTGCACCAACACAAGTGCGAAAAGTGGTTTTTCAACACTAACACAAGTGCGAAAAGTGGTTTTTCAACACTATCACAAGTGCAAAAAGTGTTTTTTCCACACTAATACAAGTGCAAAAGTGGTTTCCTGCACCAACACAAGTGCGAAAAGTGGTTTTTCAACACTAACACAAGTGCGAAAAGTGGTTTTTCAACACTAACACAAGTGCGAAAAGTGGTTTTTCAACACTATCAGAAGTTCAAAAAGTGTTTTTTCCACACTAATACAAGTGCAAAAGTGGTTTCCTGCACCAACACAAGTGCGAAAAGTGGTTTTTCAACACTAACACAAGTTCGAAAAGTGGTTTTTCAACACTATCACAAGTGCAAAAAGTGTTTTTTCCACACTAATACAAGTGCAAAAGTGGTTTCCTGCACCAACACAAGTGCGAAAAGTGGTTTTTCAACACTAACACAAGTGTGAAAAGTGTTTTTTCCACACTAATACAAGTGCAAAAGTGGTTTCCTGCACCAACACAAGTGCGAAAAGTGGTTTTTCAACACTAACACAAGTGCGAAAAGTGGTTTTTCAACACTATCACAAGTGCAAAAAGTGTTTTTTCCACACTAATACAAGTGCAAAAGTGGTTTCCTGCACCAACATAAGTGCGAAAAGTGGTTTTTCAACACTAACACAAGTGCGAAAAGTGGTTTTTCAACACTAACACAAGTGCGAAAAGTGGTTTTTCCACACTAATACAAGTGCAAAAGTGGTTTCCTGCACCAACACAAGTGCGAAAAGTGGTTTTTCAACACTAACACAAGTGCAAAAAGTGGGTTTTCAACACTATCACAAGTGCGAAAAGTGTTTTTTCCACACTAATACAAGTGCAAAAGTGGTTTCCTGCACCATCACAAGTGCGAAAAGTGGTTTTTCAACACGAACACAAGTGCGAAAAGTGGTTTTTCAACACTATCACAAGTGCAAAAAGTGTTTTTTCCACACTAATACAAGTGCAAAAGTGGTTTCCTGCACCAACACAAGTGCAAAATGTGGTTTTCAACACTAACACAACTGCGAAAAGTGGTTTTTCAACACTAACACAAGTGCGAAAAGTGGTTTTTCAACACTAACACAAGTGCAAAAAGTGTTTTTTCCACACTAATACAAGTGCAAAAGTGGTTTCCTGCACCAACATAAGTGCGAAAAGTGGTTTTTCAACACTAACACAAGTGCGAAAAGTGGTTTTTCAACACTAACACAAGTGCGAAAAGTGGTTTTTCAACACTAACACAAGTGCGAAAAGTGGTTTTTCCACACTAATACAAGTGCAAAAGTGGTTTCCTGCACCAACACAAGTGCGAAAAGTGGTTTTTCAACACTAACACAAGTGCGAAAAGTGGTTTTTCAACACTAACACAAGTGCGAAAAGTGGTTTTTCCACACTAATACAAGTGCAAAAGTGGTTTCCTGCACCAACACAAGTGCGAAAAGTGGTTTTTCAACACTAACACAAGTGCGAAAAGTGGTTTTTCAACACAATCACAAGTGCAAAAAGTGTTTTTTCCACACTAATACAAGTGCAAAAGTGGTTTCCTGCACCAACACAAGTGCGAAAAGTGGTTTTTCAACACTAACACAAGTGCGAAAAGTGGTTTTTCAACACTAACACATGTGCGAAAAGTGGTTTTTCAACACTAACACAAGTGCGAAAAGTGTTTTTTCCACACTAATACAAGTGCAAAAGTGGTTTCCTGCACCAACACAAGTGCGAAAAGTGGTTTTTCAACACTAACACAAGTGCGAAAAGTGGTTTTTCAACACTAACACGAGTGCGAAAAGTGGTTTTTCAACACTATCACAAGTGCAAAAAGTGTTTTTTCCACACTAATACAAGTGCAAAAGTGGTTTCCTGCACCAACACAAGTGCGAAAAGTGGTTTTCCAACACTAACACAAGTGCGAAAAGTGGTTTTTCAACACTAACACAAGTGCGAAAAGTGGTTTTTCAACACTATCACAAGTGCAAAAAGTGTTTTTGCCACACTAATACAAGTGCAAAAGTGGTTTCCTGCACCAACACAAGTGCGAAAAGTGGTTTTTCAACACTAACACAATTGCGAAAAGTGGTTTTTCAACACTAACACAAGTGCGAAAAGTGGTTTTTCCACACTAATACACATGCAAAATTGGTTTCCTGCACCAACACAAGTACGAAAAGTGGTTTTTCAACACTAACACAAGTGCGAAAAGTGGTTTTTCAACACTATCTCAAGTGCAAAAAGTGTTTTTTCCACACTAATACAAGTGCAAGAGTTGTTTCCTGCACCAACACAAGTGCAAAAAGTGGTTTTTCAACACTAACACAAGTGCGAAAAGTGGTTTTTCAACACTAACACATGTGCGAAAAGTGGTTTTTCCACACTAACAAGTGCAAAAGTGGTTTCCTGCACCAACACAAGTGCGAAAAGTGGTTTTTCAACACTAACACAAGTGCGAAAAGTGGTTTTTCAACACTATCACAAGTGCAAAAAGTGTTTTTTCCACACTAATACAAGTGCAAAAGTGGTTTCCTGCACCAACACAAGTGCAAAATGTGGTTTTCAACACTAACACAAGTGCGAAAAGTGGTTTTTCAACACTAACACAAGTGCGAAAAGTGTTTTTTCCACACTAATACAAGTGCAAAAGTGGTTTCCTGCACCATCACAAGTGCGAAAAGTGGTTTTCAACACTAACACAAGTGCGAAAAGTGGTTTTTCAACACTAACACAAGTGCGAAAAGTGGTTTTTCAACACTAACACAAGTGCGAAAAGTGGTTTTTCCACACTAATACAAGTGCAAAAGTGGTTTCCTGCACCAACACAAGTGCGAAAACTGGTTTTTCAACACTAACACAAGTGCGAAAAGTGGTTTTTCAACACTAACATAAGTGCGAAAAGTGGTTTTTCCACACTAATACAAGTGCAAAAGTG
This sequence comes from Myxine glutinosa, assembly GCF_964187855.1. Lineage (NCBI taxonomy): Eukaryota > Metazoa > Chordata > Myxini > Myxiniformes > Myxinidae > Myxine > Myxine glutinosa. The sequence goes on from NW_027619023.1 coordinate 7,336, forward strand.
GTTTCCTGCACCAACACAAGTGCGAAAAGTGGTTTTTCAACACTAACACAATTGCGAAAAGTGGTTTTTCAACACTATCACAAGTGCAAAAAGTGTTTTTTCCACACTAATACAAGTGCAAAAGTGGTTTCCTGCACCAACACAAGTGCGAAAAGTGGTTTTTCAACACTAACACAAGTGCAAAAAGTGGTTTTTCAACACTATCACAAGTGCAAAAAGTGTTTTTTCCACACTAATACAAGTGCAAAAGTGGTTTCCTGCACCAACACAAGTGCGAAAAGTGGTTTTTCAACACTAACACAAGTGCGAAAAGTGGTTTTTCCACACTAATACAAGTTCAAAAGTGGTTTCCTGCACCAACACAAGTGCAAAAAGTGTTTTTTCCACACTAATACAAGTGCAAAAGTGGTTTCCTGCACCAACACAATTGCGAAAAGTGGTTTTTCAACACTAACACAAGTGCGAAAAGTGGTTTTTCAACACAATCACAAGTGCAAAAAGTGTTTTTTCCACACTAATACAAGTGCAAAAGTGGTTTCCTGCACCAACACAAGTGCGAAAAGTGGTTTTTCAACACTAACACAAGTGCGAAAAGTGGTTTTTCAACACTAACACATGTGCGAAAAGTGGTTTTTCAACACTAACACAAGTGCGAAAAGTGTTTTTTCCACACTAATACAAGTGCAAAAGTGGTTTCCTGCACCAACACAAGTGCGAAAAGTGGTTTTTCAACACTAACACAAGTGCGAAAAGTGGTTTTTCAACACTAACACGAGTGCGAAAAGTGGTTTTTCAACACTATGACAAGTGCAAAAAGTGTTTTTTCCACACTAATACAAGTGCAAAAGTGGTTTCCTGCACCAACACAAGTGCGAAAAGTGGTTTTCCAACACTAACACAAGTGCGAAAAGTGGTTTTTCAACACTAACACAAGTGCGAAAAGTGGTTTTTCAACACTATCACAAGTGCAAAAAGTGTTTTTGCCACACTAATACAAGTGCAAAAGTGGTTTCCTACACCAACACAAGTGCGAAAAGTGGTTTTTCAACACTAACACAAGTGCGAAAAGTGGTTTTTCAACACTAACACAAGTACGAAAAGTGGTTTTTCCACACTAATACACATGCAAAAGTGGTTTCCTGCACCAACACAAGTGCGAAAAGTGGTTTTTCAACACTATCTCAAGTGCAAAAAGTGTTTTTTCCACACTAATACAAGTGCAAGAGTGGTTTCCTGCACTAACACAAGTGCAAAAAGTGGTTTTTCAACACTAACACAAGTGCGAAAAGTGGTTTTTCAACACTAACACATGTGCGAAAAGTGGTTTTTCCACACTAACAAGTGCAAAAGTGGTTTCCTGCACCAACACAAGTGCGAAAAGTGGTTTTTCAACACTAACACAAGTGCGAAAAGTGGTTTTTCAACACTATCACAAGTGCAAAAAGTGTTTTTTCCACACTAATACAAGTGCAAAAGTGGTTTCCTGCACCAACACAAGTGCGAAAAGTGGTTTTTCAACACTAACACAAGTGCGAAAAGTGGTTTTTCAACACTAACACAAGTGCGAAAAGTGGTTTTTCAACACTATCAGAAGTTCAAAAAGTGTTTTTTCCACACTAATACAAGTGCAAAAGTGGTTTCCTGCACCAACACAAGTGCGAAAAGTGGTTTTTCAACACTAACACAAGTGCGAAAAGTGGTTTTTCAACACTAACACGAGTGCGAAAAGTGGTTTTTCAACACTATGACAAGTGCAAAAAGTGTTTTTTCCACACTAATACAAGTGCAAAAGTCGTTTCCTGCACCAACACAAGTGCGAAAAGTGGTTTTCCAACACTAACACAAGTGCGAAAAGTGGTTTTTCAACACTAACACAAGTGCGAAAAGTGGTTTTTCAACACTATCACAAGTGCAAAAAGTGTTTTTGCCACACTAATACAAGTGCAAAAGTGGTTTCCTACACTAACACAAGTGCGAAAAGTGGTTTTTCAACACTAACACAAGTACGAAAAGTGGTTTTTCCACACTAATACACATGCAAAAGTGGTTTCCTGCACCAACACAAGTGCGAAAAGTGGTTTTTCAACACTATCTCAAGTGCAAAAATTTGACTTTTCCACACTAATACAAGTGCAAGAGTGGTTTCCTGCACCAACACAAGTGCAAAAAGTGGTTTTTCAACACTAACACAAGTGCGAAAAGTGGTTTTTCAACACTAACACATGTGCGAAAAGTGGTTTTTCCACACTAACAAGTGCAAAAGTGGTTTCCTGCACCAACACAAGTGCGAAAAGTGGTTTTTCAACACTAACACAAGTGCGAAAAGTGGTTTTTCAACACTATCACAAGTGCAAAAAGTGTTTTTTCCACACTAATACAAGTGCAAAAGTGGTTTCCTGCACCAACACAAGTGCGAAAAGTGGTTTTTCAACACTAACACAAGTGCGAAAAGTGGTTTTTCAACACTAACACAAGTGCGAAAAGTGGTTTTTCAACACTATCAGAAGTTCAAAAAGTGTTTTTTCCACACTAATACAAGTGCAAAAGTGGTTTCCTGCACCAACACAAGTGCGAAAAGTGGTTTTTCAACACTAACACAAGTGCGAAAAGTGGTTTTTCAACACTATCACAAGTGCAAAAAGTGTTTTTTCCACACTTATACAAGTGCAAAAGTGGTTTCCTGCACCAACACAAGTGCGAAAAGTGGTTTTTCAACACTAACACAAGTGCGAAAAGTGGTTTTTCAACACTAACACAAGTGTGAAAAGTGTTTTTTCCACACTAATACAAGTGCAAAAGTGGTTTCCTGCACCAACACAAGTGCGAAAAGTGGTTTTTCAACACTAACACAAGTGCGAAAAGTGGTTTTTCAACACTATCACAAGTGCAAAAAGTGTTTTTTCCACACTAATACAAGTGCAAAAGTGGTTTCCTGCACCAACATAAGTGCGAAAAGTGGTTTTTCAACACTAACACAAGTGCGAAAAGTGGTTTTTCAACACTAACACAAGTGCGAAAAGTGGTTTTTCCACACTAATACAAGTGCAAAAGTGGTTTCCTGCACCAACACAAGTGCGAAAAGTGGTTTTTCAACACTAACACAAGTGCAAAAAGTGGTTTTTCAACACTATCACAAGTGCGAAAAGTGTTTTTTCCACACTAATACAAGTGCAAAAGTGGTTTCCTGCACCATCACAAGTGCGAAAAGTGGTTTTTCAACACTAACACAAGTGCGAAAAGTGGTTTTTCAACACTATCACAAGTGCAAAAAGTGTTTTTTCCACACTAATACAAGTGCAAAAGTGGTTTCCTGCACCAACACAAGTGCGAAAAGTGGTTTTTCAACACTAACACAAGTGCGAAAAGTGGTTTTTCAACACTAACACGAGTGCGAAAAGTGGTTTTTCAACACTATGACAAGTGCAAAAAGTGTTTTTTCCACACTAATACAAGTGCAAAAGTCGTTTCCTACACCAACACAAGTGCGAAAAGTGGTTTTTCAACACTAACACAAGTGCGAAAAGTGGTTTTTCAACACTAACACGAGTGCGAAAAGTGGTTTTTCAACACTATGACAAGTGCAAAAAGTGTTTTTTCCACACTAATACAAGTGCAAAAGTGGTTTCCTACACCAACACAAGTGCGAAAAGTGGTTTTTCAACACTAACACAAGTGCGAAAAGTGGTTTTTCAGCACTAACACAAGTACGAAAAGTGGTTTTTCCACACTAATACACATGCAAAAGTGGTTTCCTGCACCAACACAAGTGCGAAAAGTGGTTTTTCAACACTATCTCAAGTGCAAAAAGTGTTTTTTCCACACTAATACAAGTGCAAGAGTGGTTTCCTGCACCAACACAAGTGCAAAAAGTGGTTTTTCAACACTAACACAAGTGCGAAAAGTGGTTTTTCAACACTAACACATGTGCGAAAAGTGGTTTTTCCACACTAACAAGTGCAAAAGTGGTTTCCTGCACCAACACAAGTGCGAAAAGTGGTTTTTCAACACTAACACAAGTGCGAAAAGTGGTTTTTCAACACTATCACAAGTGCAAAAAGTGTTTTTTCCACACTAATACAAGTGCAAAAGTGGTTTCCTGCACCAACACAAGTGCGAAAAGTGGTTTTTCAACACTAACACAAGTGCGAAAAGTGGTTTTTCAACACTAACACAAGTGCGAAAAGTGGTTTTTCAACACTATCAGAAGTTCAAAAAGTGTTTTTTCCACACTAATACAAGTGCAAAAGTGGTTTCCTGCACCAACACAAGTGCGAAAAGTGGTTTTTCAACACTAACACAAGTGCGAAAAGTGGTTTTTCAACACTATCACAAGTGCAAAAAGTGTTTTTTCCACACTAATACAAGTGCAAAAGTGGTTTCCTGCACCAACACAAGTGCGAAAAGTGGTTTTTCAACACTAACACAAGTGTGAAAAGTGTTTTTTCCACACTAATACAAGTGCAAAAGTGGTTTCCTGCACCAACACAAGTGCGAAAAGTGGTTTTTCAACACTAACACAAGTGCGAAAAGTGGTTTTTCAACACTATCACAAGTGCAAAAAGTGTTTTTTCCACACTAATACAAGTGCAAAAGTGGTTTCCTGCACCAACATAAGTGCGAAAAGTGGTTTTTCAACACTAACACAAGTGCGAAAAGTGGTTTTTCAACACTAACACAAGTGCGAAAAGTGGTTTTTCCACACTAATACAAGTGCAAAAGTGGTTTCCTGCACCAACACAAGTGCGAAAAGTGGTTTTTCAACACTAACACAAGTGCAAAAAGTGGTTTTTCAACACTATCACAAGTGCGAAAAGTGTTTTTTCCACACTAATACAAGTGCAAAAGTGGTTTCCTGCACCATCACAAGTGCGAAAAGTGGTTTTTCAACACTAACACAAGTACGAAAAGTGGTTTTTCCACACTAATACACATGCAAAAGTGGTTTCCTGCACCAACACAAGTGCGAAAAGTGGTTTTTCAACACTATCTCAAGTGCAAAAATTTGACTTTTCCACACTAATACAAGTGCAAGAGTGGTTTCCTGCACCAACACAAGTGCAAAAAGTGGTTTTTCAACACTAACACAAGTGCGAAAAGTGGTTTTTCAACACTAACACATGTGCGAAAAGTGGTTTTTCCACACTAACAAGTGCAAAAGTGGTTTCCTGCACCAACACAAGTGCGAAAAGTGGTTTTTCAACACTAACACAAGTGCGAAAAGTGGTTTTTCAACACTATCACAAGTGCAAAAAGTGTTTTTTCCACACTAATACAAGTGCAAAAGTGGTTTCCTGCACCAACACAAGTGCGAAAAGTGGTTTTTCAACACTAACACAAGTGCGAAAAGTGGTTTTTCAACACTAACACAAGTGCGAAAAGTGGTTTTTCAACACTATCAGAAGTTCAAAAAGTGTTTTTTCCACACTAATACAAGTGCAAAAGTGGTTTCCTGCACCAACACAAGTGCGAAAAGTGGTTTTTCAACACTAACACAAGTGCGAAAAGTGGTTTTTCAACACTATCACAAGTGCAAAAAGTGTTTTTTCCACACTTATACAAGTGCAAAAGTGGTTTCCTGCACCAACACAAGTGCGAAAAGTGGTTTTTCAACACTAACACAAGTGCGAAAAGTGGTTTTTCAACACTAACACAAGTGTGAAAAGTGTTTTTTCCACACTAATACAAGTGCAAAAGTGGTTTCCTGCACCAACACAAGTGCGAAAAGTGGTTTTTCAACACTAACACAAGTGCGAAAAGTGGTTTTTCAACACTATCACAAGTGCAAAAAGTGTTTTTTCCACACTAATACAAGTGCAAAAGTGGTTTCCTGCACCAACATAAGTGCGAAAAGTGGTTTTTCAACACTAACACAAGTGCAAAAATTTGACTTTTCCACACTAATACAAGTGCAAGAGTGGTTTCCTGCACCAACACAAGTGCAAAAAGTGGTTTTTCAACACTAACACAAGTGCGAAAAGTGGTTTTTCAACACTAACACATGTGCGAAAAGTGGTTTTTCCACACTAACAAGTGCAAAAGTGGTTTCCTGCACCAACACAAGTGCGAAAAGTGGTTTTTCAACACTAACACAAGTGCGAAAAGTGGTTTTTCAACACTATCACAAGTGCAAAAAGTGTTTTTTCCACACTAATACAAGTGCAAAAGTGGTTTCCTGCACCAACACAAGTGCGAAAAGTGGTTTTTCAACACTAACACAAGTGCGAAAAGTGGTTTTTCAACACTAACACAAGTGCGAAAAGTGGTTTTTCAACACTATCAGAAGTTCAAAAAGTGTTTTTTCCACACTAATACAAGTGCAAAAGTGGTTTCCTGCACCAACACAAGTGCGAAAAGTGGTTTTTCAACACTAACACAAGTGCGAAAAGTGGTTTTTCAACACTATCACAAGTGCAAAAAGTGTTTTTTCCACACTTATACAAGTGCAAAAGTGGTTTCCTGCACCAACACAAGTGCGAAAAGTGGTTTTTCAACACTAACACAAGTGCGAAAAGTGGTTTTTCAACACTAACACAAGTGTGAAAAGTGTTTTTTCCACACTAATACAAGTGCAAAAGTGGTTTCCTGCACCAACACAAGTGCGAAAAGTGGTTTTTCAACACTAACACAAGTGCGAAAAGTGGTTTTTCAACACTATCACAAGTGCAAAAAGTGTTTTTTCCACACTAATACAAGTGCAAAAGTGGTTTCCTGCACCAACATAAGTGCGAAAAGTGGTTTTTCAACACTAACACAAGTGCGAAAAGTGGTTTTTCAACACTAACACAAGTGCGAAAAGTGGTTTTTCCACACTAATACAAGTGCAAAAGTGGTTTCCTGCACCAACACAAGTGCGAAAAGTGGTTTTTCAACACTAACACAAGTGCAAAAAGTGGTTTTTCAACACTATCACAAGTGCGAAAAGTGTTTTTTCCACACTAATACAAGTGCAAAAGTGGTTTCCTGCACCATCACAAGTGCGAAAAGTGGTTTTTCAACACTAACACAAGTGCGAAAAGTGGTTTTTCAACACTATCACAAGTGCAAAAAGTGTTTTTTCCACACTAATACAAGTGCAAAAGTGGTTTCCTGCACCAACACAAGTGCGAAAAGTGGTTTTTCAACACTAACACAAGTGCGAAAAGTGGTTTTTCAACACTAACACGAGTGCGAAAAGTGGTTTTTCAACACTATGACAAGTGCAAAAAGTGTTTTTTCCACACTAATACAAGTGCAAAAGTCGTTTCCTACACCAACACAAGTGCGAAAAGTGGTTTTTCAACACTAACACAAGTGCGAAAAGTGGTTTTTCAACACTAACACGAGTGCGAAAAGTGGTTTTTCAACACTATGACAAGTGCAAAAAGTGTTTTTTCCACACTAATACAAGTGCAAAAGTGGTTTCCTACACCAACACAAGTGCGAAAAGTGGTTTTTCAACACTAACACAAGTGCGAAAAGTGGTTTTTCAGCACTAACACAAGTACGAAAAGTGGTTTTTCCACACTAATACACATGCAAAAGTGGTTTCCTGCACCAACACAAGTGCGAAAAGTGGTTTTTCAACACTATCTCAAGTGCAAAAAGTGTTTTTTCCACACTAATACAAGTGCAAGAGTGGTTTCCTGCACCAACACAAGTGCAAAAAGTGGTTTTTCAACACTAACACAAGTGCGAAAAGTGGTTTTTCAACACTAACACATGTGCGAAAAGTGGTTTTTCCACACTAACAAGTGCAAAAGTGGTTTCCTGCACCAACACAAGTGCGAAAAGTGGTTTTTCAACACTAACACAAGTGCGAAAAGTGGTTTTTCAACACTATCACAAGTGCAAAAAGTGTTTTTTCCACACTAATACAAGTGCAAAAGTGGTTTCCTGCACCAACACAAGTGCGAAAAGTGGTTTTTCAACACTAACACAAGTGCGAAAAGTGGTTTTTCAACACTAACACAAGTGCGAAAAGTGGTTTTTCAACACTATCAGAAGTTCAAAAAGTGTTTTTTCCACACTAATACAAGTGCAAAAGTGGTTTCCTGCACCAACACAAGTGCGAAAAGTGGTTTTTCAACACTAACACAAGTGCGAAAAGTGGTTTTTCAACACTATCACAAGTGCAAAAAGTGTTTTTTCCACACTAATACAAGTGCAAAAGTGGTTTCCTGCACCAACACAAGTGCGAAAAGTGGTTTTTCAACACTAACACAAGTGTGAAAAGTGTTTTTTCCACACTAATACAAGTGCAAAAGTGGTTTCCTGCACCAACACAAGTGCGAAAAGTGGTTTTTCAACACTAACACAAGTGCGAAAAGTGGTTTTTCAACACTATCACAAGTGCAAAAAGTGTTTTTTCCACACTAATACAAGTGCAAAAGTGGTTTCCTGCACCAACATAAGTGCGAAAAGTGGTTTTTCAACACTAACACAAGTGCGAAAAGTGGTTTTTCAACACTAACACAAGTGCGAAAAGTGGTTTTTCCACACTAATACAAGTGCAAAAGTGGTTTCCTGCACCAACACAAGTGCGAAAAGTGGTTTTTCAACACTAACACAAGTGCAAAAAGTGGTTTTTCAACACTATCACAAGTGCGAAAAGTGTTTTTTCCACACTAATACAAGTGCAAAAGTGGTTTCCTGCACCATCACAAGTGCGAAAAGTGGTTTTTCAACACTAACACAAGTGCGAAAAGTGGTTTTTCCACACTAATACAAGTTCAAAAGTGGTTTCCTGCACCAACACAAGTGCAAAAAGTGTTTTTTCCACACTAATACAAGTGCAAAAGTGGTTTCCTGCACCAACACAATTGCGAAAAGTGGTTTTTCAACACTAACACAAGTGCGAAAAGTGGTTTTTCAACACAATCACAAGTGCAAAAAGTGTTTTTTCCACACTAATACAAGTGCAAAAGTGGTTTCCTGCACCAACACAAGTGCGAAAAGTGGTTTTTCAACACTAACACAAGTGCGAAAAGTGGTTTTTCAACACTAACACATGTGCGAAAAGTGGTTTTTCAACACTAACACAAGTGCGAAAAGTGTTTTTTCCACACTAATACAAGTGCAAAAGTGGTTTCCTGCACCAACACAAGTGCGAAAAGTGGTTTTTCAACACTAACACAAGTGCGAAAAGTGGTTTTTCAACACTAACACGAGTGCGAAAAGTGGTTTTTCAACACTATGACAAGTGCAAAAAGTGTTTTTTCCACACTAATACAAGTGCAAAAGTCGTTTCCTGCACCAACACAAGTGCGAAAAGTGGTTTTCCAACACTAACACAAGTGCGAAAAGTGGTTTTTCAACACTAACACAAGTGCGAAAAGTGGTTTTTCAACACTATCACAAGTGCAAAAAGTGTTTTTGCCACACTAATACAAGTGCAAAAGTGGTTTCCTACACCAACACAAGTGCGAAAAGTGGTTTTTCAACACTAACACAAGTGCGAAAAGTGGTTTTTCAACACTAACACAAGTACGAAAAGTGGTTTTTCCACACTAATACACATGCAAAAGTGGTTTCCTGCACCAACACAAGTGCGAAAAGTGGTTTTTCAACACTATCTCAAGTGCAAAAAGTGTTTTTTCCACACTAATACAAGTGCAAGAGTGGTTTCCTGCACCAACACAAGTGCAAAAAGTGGTTTTTCAACACTAACACAAGTGCGAAAAGTGGTTTTTCAACACTAACACAAGTGCGAAAAGTGGTTTTTCCACACTAATACAAGTGCAAAAGTGGTTTCCTGCACCAACACAAGTGCGAAAAGTGGTTTTTCAACACTAACACAAGTGCGAAAAGTGGTTTTTCAACACAATCACAAGTGCAAAAAGTGTTTTTTCCACACTAATACAAGTGCAAAAGTGGTTTCCTGCACCAACACAAGTGCGAAAAGTGGTTTTTCAACACTAACACAAGTGCGAAAAGTGGTTTTTCAACACTAACACATGTGCGAAAAGTGGTTTTTCAACACTAACACAAGTGCGAAAAGTGTTTTTTCCACACTAATACAAGTGCAAAAGTGGTTTCCTGCACCAACACAAGTGCGAAAAGTGGTTTTTCAACACTAACACAAGTGCGAAAAGTGGTTTTTCCACACTAATACAAGTGCAAAAGTGGTTTCCTGCACCAACACAAGTGCGAAAAGTGGTTTTTCAACACTAACACAAGTGCGAAAAGTGGTTTTTCAACACTATCTCAAGTGCAAAAAGTGTTTTTTCCACACTAATACAAGTGCAAGAGTGGTTTCCTGCACCAACACAAGTGCAAAAAGTGGTTTTTCAACACTAACACAAGTGCGAAAAGTGGTTTTTCAACACTAACACATGTGCGAAAAGTGGTTTTTCCACACTAACAAGTGCAAAAGTGGTTTCCTGCACCAACACAAGTGTGAAAAGTGGTTTTTCAACACTAACACAAGTGCGAAAAGTGGTTTTTCAACACTATCACAAGTGCAAAAAGTGTTTTTTCCACACTAATACAAGTGCAAAAGTGGTTTCCTGCACCAACACAAGTGCAAAATGTGGTTTTCAACACTAACACAAGTGCGAAAAGTGGTTTTTCAACACTAACACAAGTGCGAAAAGTGTTTTTTCCACACTAATACAAGTGCAAAAGTGGTTTCCTGCACCATCACAAGTGCGAAAAGTGGTTTTCAACACTAACACAAGTGCGAAAAGTGGTTTTTCAACACTAACACAAGTGCGAAAAGTGGTTTTTCAACACTAACACAAGTGCGAAAAGTGGTTTTTCCACACTAATTCAGGTGCAAAAGTGGTTTCCTGCACCAACACAAGTGCGAAAAGTGGTTTTTCAACACTAACACAAGTGCGAAAAGTGGTTTTTCAACACTAACATAAGTGCGAAAAGTGGTTTTCCACACTAATACAAGTGCAAAAGTGGTTTCCTGCACCAACACAAGTGCGAAAAGTGGTTTTTCAACACTAACACAAGTGCGAAAAGTGGTTTTTCAACACTAACACAAGTGCGAAAAGTGGTTTTTCCACACTAATACAAGTGCAAAAGTGGTTTCCTGCACCAACACAAGTGCGAAAAGTGGTTTTTCAACACTAACACAAGTGCAAAAAGTGGTTTTTCAACACTATCACAAGTGCGAAAAGTGTTTTTTCCACACTAATACAAGTGCAAAAGTGGTTTCCTGCACCATCACAAGTGCGAAAAGTGGTTTTTCAACACTAACACAAGTGCGAAAAGTGGTTTTTCAACACTATCACAAGTGCAAAAAGTGTTTTTTCCACACTAATACAAGTGCAAAAGTGGTTTCCTGCACCAACACAAGTGCAAAATGTGGTTTTCAACACTAACACAACTGCGAAAAGTGGTTTTTCAACACTAACACAAGTGCGAAAAGTGGTTTTTCAACACTAACACAAGTGTGAAAAGTGGTTTTTCAACACTATCACAAGTGCAAAAAGTGTTTTTTCCACACTAATACAAGTGCAAAAGTGGTTTCCTGCACCAACATAAGTGCGAAAAGTGGTTTTTCAACACTAACACAAGTGCGAAAAGTGGTTTTTCAACACTAACACAAGTGCGAAAAGTGGTTTTTCCACACTAATACAAGTGCAAAAGTGGTTTCCTGCACCAACACAAGTGCGAAAAGTGGTTTTTCAACACTAACACAAGTGCGAAAAGTGGTTTTTCAACACTAACACAAGTGCGAAAAGTGGTTTTTCCACACTAATACAAGTGCAAAAGTGGTTTCCTGCACCAACACAAGTGCGAAAAGTGGTTTTTCAACACTAACACAAGTGCGAAAAGTGGTTTTTCAACACAATCACAAGTGCAAAAAGTGTTTTTTCCACACTAATACAAGTGCAAAAGTGGTTTCCTGCACCAACACAAGTGCGAAAAGTGGTTTTTCAACACTAACACAAGTGCGAAAAGTGGTTTTTCAACACTAACACATGTGCGAAAAGTGGTTTTTCAACACTAACACAAGTGCGAAAAGTGTTTTTTCCACACTAATACAAGTGCAAAAGTGGTTTCCTGCACCAACACAAGTGCGAAAAGTGGTTTTTCAACACTAACACAAGTGCGAAAAGTGGTTTTTCAACACTAACACGAGTGCGAAAAGTGGTTTTTCAACACTATCACAAGTGCAAAAAGTGTTTTTTCCACACTAATACAAGTGCAAAAGTGGTTTCCTGCACCAACACAAGTGCGAAAAGTGGTTTTCCAACACTAACACAAGTGCGAAAAGTGGTTTTTCAACACTAACACAAGTGCGAAAAGTGGTTTTTCAACACTATCACAAGTGCAAAAAGTGTTTTTGCCACACTAATACAAGTGCAAAAGTGGTTTCCTGCACCAACACAAGTGCGAAAAGTGGTTTTTCAACACTAACACAATTGCGAAAAGTGGTTTTTCAACACTAACACAAGTGCGAAAAGTGGTTTTTCCACACTAATACACATGCAAAATTGGTTTCCTGCACCAACACAAGTACGAAAAGTGGTTTTTCAACACTAACACAAGTGCGAAAAGTGGTTTTTCAACACTATCTCAAGTGCAAAAAGTGTTTTTTCCACACTAATACAAGTGCAAGAGTTGTTTCCTGCACCAACACAAGTGCAAAAAGTGGTTTTTCAACACTAACACAAGTGCGAAAAGTGGTTTTTCAACACTAACACATGTGCGAAAAGTGGTTTTTCCACACTAACAAGTGCAAAAGTGGTTTCCTGCACCAACACAAGTGCGAAAAGTGGTTTTTCAACACTAACACAAGTGCGAAAAGTGGTTTTTCAACACTATCACAAGTGCAAAAAGTGTTTTTTCCACACTAATACAAGTGCAAAAGTGGTTTCCTGCACCAACACAAGTGCAAAATGTGGTTTTCAACACTAACACAAGTGCGAAAAGTGGTTTTTCAACACTAACACAAGTGCGAAAAGTGTTTTTTCCACACTAATACAAGTGCAAAAGTGGTTTCCTGCACCATCACAAGTGCGAAAAGTGGTTTTCAACACTAACACAAGTGCGAAAAGTGGTTTTTCAACACTAACACAAGTGCGAAAAGTGGTTTTTCAACACTAACACAAGTGCGAAAAGTGGTTTTTCCACACTAATACAAGTGCAAAAGTGGTTTCCTGCACCAACACAAGTGCGAAAACTGGTTTTTCAACACTAACACAAGTGCGAAAAGTGGTTTTTCAACACTAACATAAGTGCGAAAAGTGGTTTTTCCACACTAATACAAGTGCAAAAGTGGTTTCCTGCACCAACACAAGTGCGAAAAGTGGTTTTTCAACACTAACACAATTGCGAAAAGTGGTTTTTCAACACTATCACAAGTGCAAAAAGTGTTTTTTCCACACTAATACAAGTGCAAAAGTGGTTTCCTGCACCAACACAAGTGCGAAAAGTGGTTTTTCAACACTAACACAAGTGCAAAAAGTGGTTTTTCAACACTATCACAAGTGCAAAAAGTGTTTTTTCCACACTAATACAAGTGCAAAAGTGGTTTCCTGCACCAACACAAGTGCGAAAAGTGGTTTTTCAACACTAACACAAGTGCGAAAAGTGGTTTTTCCACACTAATACAAGTTCAAAAGTGGTTTCCTGCACCAACACAAGTGCAAAAAGTGTTTTTTCCACACTAATACAAGTGCAAAAGTGGTTTCCTGCACCAACACAATTGCGAAAAGTGGTTTTTCAACACTAACACAAGTGCGAAAAGTGGTTTTTCAACACAATCACAAGTGCAAAAAGTGTTTTTTCCACACTAATACAAGTGCAAAAGTGGTTTCCTGCACCAACACAAGTGCGAAAAGTGGTTTTTCAACACTAACACAAGTGCGAAAAGTGGTTTTTCAACACTAACACATGTGCGAAAAGTGGTTTTTCAACACTAACACAAGTGCGAAAAGTGTTTTTTCCACACTAATACAAGTGCAAAAGTGGTTTCCTGCACCAACACAAGTGCGAAAAGTGGTTTTTCAACACTAACACAAGTGCGAAAAGTGGTTTTTCAACACTAACACGAGTGCGAAAAGTGGTTTTTCAACACTATGACAAGTGCAAAAAGTGTTTTTTCCACACTAATACAAGTGCAAAAGTGGTTTCCTGCACCAACACAAGTGCGAAAAGTGGTTTTCCAACACTAACACAAGTGCGAAAAGTGGTTTTTCAACACTAACACAAGTGCGAAAAGTGGTTTTTCAACACTATCACAAGTGCAAAAAGTGTTTTTGCCACACTAATACAAGTGCAAAAGTGGTTTCCTACACCAACACAAGTGCGAAAAGTGGTTTTTCAACACTAACACAAGTGCGAAAAGTGGTTTTTCAACACTAACACAAGTACGAAAAGTGGTTTTTCCACACTAATACACATGCAAAAGTGGTTTCCTGCACCAACACAAGTGCGAAAAGTGGTTTTTCAACACTATCTCAAGTGCAAAAAGTGTTTTTTCCACACTAATACAAGTGCAAGAGTGGTTTCCTGCACTAACACAAGTGCAAAAAGTGGTTTTTCAACACTAACACAAGTGCGAAAAGTGGTTTTTCAACACTAACACATGTGCGAAAAGTGGTTTTTCCACACTAACAAGTGCAAAAGTGGTTTCCTGCACCAACACAAGTGCGAAAAGTGGTTTTTCAACACTAACACAAGTGCGAAAAGTGGTTTTTCAACACTATCACAAGTGCAAAAAGTGTTTTTTCCACACTAATACAAGTGCAAAAGTGGTTTCCTGCACCAACACAAGTGCGAAAAGTGGTTTTTCAACACTAACACAAGTGCGAAAAGTGGTTTTTCAACACTAACACAAGTGCGAAAAGTGGTTTTTCAACACTATCAGAAGTTCAAAAAGTGTTTTTTCCACACTAATACAAGTGCAAAAGTGGTTTCCTGCACCAACACAAGTGCGAAAAGTGGTTTTTCAACACTAACACAAGTGCGAAAAGTGGTTTTTCAACACTAACACGAGTGCGAAAAGTGGTTTTTCAACACTATGACAAGTGCAAAAAGTGTTTTTTCCACACTAATACAAGTGCAAAAGTCGTTTCCTGCACCAACACAAGTGCGAAAAGTGGTTTTCCAACACTAACACAAGTGCGAAAAGTGGTTTTTCAACACTAACACAAGTGCGAAAAGTGGTTTTTCAACACTATCACAAGTGCAAAAAGTGTTTTTGCCACACTAATACAAGTGCAAAAGTGGTTTCCTACACTAACACAAGTGCGAAAAGTGGTTTTTCAACACTAACACAAGTACGAAAAGTGGTTTTTCCACACTAATACACATGCAAAAGTGGTTTCCTGCACCAACACAAGTGCGAAAAGTGGTTTTTCAACACTATCTCAAGTGCAAAAATTTGACTTTTCCACACTAATACAAGTGCAAGAGTGGTTTCCTGCACCAACACAAGTGCAAAAAGTGGTTTTTCAACACTAACACAAGTGCGAAAAGTGGTTTTTCAACACTAACACATGTGCGAAAAGTGGTTTTTCCACACTAACAAGTGCAAAAGTGGTTTCCTGCACCAACACAAGTGCGAAAAGTGGTTTTTCAACACTAACACAAGTGCGAAAAGTGGTTTTTCAACACTATCACAAGTGCAAAAAGTGTTTTTTCCACACTAATACAAGTGCAAAAGTGGTTTCCTGCACCAACACAAGTGCGAAAAGTGGTTTTTCAACACTAACACAAGTGCGAAAAGTGGTTTTTCAACACTAACACAAGTGCGAAAAGTGGTTTTTCAACACTATCAGAAGTTCAAAAAGTGTTTTTTCCACACTAATACAAGTGCAAAAGTGGTTTCCTGCACCAACACAAGTGCGAAAAGTGGTTTTTCAACACTAACACAAGTGCGAAAAGTGGTTTTTCAACACTATCACAAGTGCAAAAAGTGTTTTTTCCACACTTATACAAGTGCAAAAGTGGTTTCCTGCACCAACACAAGTGCGAAAAGTGGTTTTTCAACACTAACACAAGTGCGAAAAGTGGTTTTTCAACACTAACACAAGTGTGAAAAGTGTTTTTTCCACACTAATACAAGTGCAAAAGTGGTTTCCTGCACCAACACAAGTGCGAAAAGTGGTTTTTCAACACTAACACAAGTGCGAAAAGTGGTTTTTCAACACTATCACAAGTGCAAAAAGTGTTTTTTCCACACTAATACAAGTGCAAAAGTGGTTTCCTGCACCAACATAAGTGCGAAAAGTGGTTTTTCAACACTAACACAAGTGCGAAAAGTGGTTTTTCAACACTAACACAAGTGCGAAAAGTGGTTTTTCCACACTAATACAAGTGCAAAAGTGGTTTCCTGCACCAACACAAGTGCGAAAAGTGGTTTTTCAACACTAACACAAGTGCAAAAAGTGGTTTTTCAACACTATCACAAGTGCGAAAAGTGTTTTTTCCACACTAATACAAGTGCAAAAGTGGTTTCCTGCACCATCACAAGTGCGAAAAGTGGTTTTTCAACACTAACACAAGTGCGAAAAGTGGTTTTTCAACACTATCACAAGTGCAAAAAGTGTTTTTTCCACACTAATACAAGTGCAAAAGTGGTTTCCTGCACCAACACAAGTGCGAAAAGTGGTTTTTCAACACTAACACAAGTGCGAAAAGTGGTTTTTCAACACTAACACGAGTGCGAAAAGTGGTTTTTCAACACTATGACAAGTGCAAAAAGTGTTTTTTCCACACTAATACAAGTGCAAAAGTCGTTTCCTACACCAACACAAGTGCGAAAAGTGGTTTTTCAACACTAACACAAGTGCGAAAAGTGGTTTTTCAACACTAACACGAGTGCGAAAAGTGGTTTTTCAACACTATGACAAGTGCAAAAAGTGTTTTTTCCACACTAATACAAGTGCAAAAGTGGTTTCCTACACCAACACAAGTGCGAAAAGTGGTTTTTCAACACTAACACAAGTGCGAAAAGTGGTTTTTCAGCACTAACACAAGTACGAAAAGTGGTTTTTCCACACTAATACACATGCAAAAGTGGTTTCCTGCACCAACACAAGTGCGAAAAGTGGTTTTTCAACACTATCTCAAGTGCAAAAAGTGTTTTTTCCACACTAATACAAGTGCAAGAGTGGTTTCCTGCACCAACACAAGTGCAAAAAGTGGTTTTTCAACACTAACACAAGTGCGAAAAGTGGTTTTTCAACACTAACACATGTGCGAAAAGTGGTTTTTCCACACTAACAAGTGCAAAAGTGGTTTCCTGCACCAACACAAGTGCGAAAAGTGGTTTTTCAACACTAACACAAGTGCGAAAAGTGGTTTTTCAACACTATCACAAGTGCAAAAAGTGTTTTTTCCACACTAATACAAGTGCAAAAGTGGTTTCCTGCACCAACACAAGTGCGAAAAGTGGTTTTTCAACACTAACACAAGTGCGAAAAGTGGTTTTTCAACACTAACACAAGTGCGAAAAGTGGTTTTTCAACACTATCAGAAGTTCAAAAAGTGTTTTTTCCACACTAATACAAGTGCAAAAGTGGTTTCCTGCACCAACACAAGTGCGAAAAGTGGTTTTTCAACACTAACACAAGTGCGAAAAGTGGTTTTTCAACACTATCACAAGTGCAAAAAGTGTTTTTTCCACACTAATACAAGTGCAAAAGTGGTTTCCTGCACCAACACAAGTGCGAAAAGTGGTTTTTCAACACTAACACAAGTGTGAAAAGTGTTTTTTCCACACTAATACAAGTGCAAAAGTGGTTTCCTGCACCAACACAAGTGCGAAAAGTGGTTTTTCAACACTAACACAAGTGCGAAAAGTGGTTTTTCAACACTATCACAAGTGCAAAAAGTGTTTTTTCCACACTAATACAAGTGCAAAAGTGGTTTCCTGCACCAACATAAGTGCGAAAAGTGGTTTTTCAACACTAACACAAGTGCGAAAAGTGGTTTTTCAACACTAACACAAGTGCGAAAAGTGGTTTTTCCACACTAATACAAGTGCAAAAGTGGTTTCCTGCACCAACACAAGTGCGAAAAGTGGTTTTTCAACACTAACACAAGTGCAAAAAGTGGTTTTTCAACACTATCACAAGTGCGAAAAGTGTTTTTTCCACACTAATACAAGTGCAAAAGTGGTTTCCTGCACCATCACAAGTGCGAAAAGTGGTTTTTCAACACTAACACAAGTGCGAAAAGTGGTTTTTCCACACTAATACAAGTTCAAAAGTGGTTTCCTGCACCAACACAAGTGCAAAAAGTGTTTTTTCCACACTAATACAAGTGCAAAAGTGGTTTCCTGCACCAACACAATTGCGAAAAGTGGTTTTTCAACACTAACACAAGTGCGAAAAGTGGTTTTTCAACACAATCACAAGTGCAAAAAGTGTTTTTTCCACACTAATACAAGTGCAAAAGTGGTTTCCTGCACCAACACAAGTGCGAAAAGTGGTTTTTCAACACTAACACAAGTGCGAAAAGTGGTTTTTCAACACTAACACATGTGCGAAAAGTGGTTTTTCAACACTAACACAAGTGCGAAAAGTGTTTTTTCCACACTAATACAAGTGCAAAAGTGGTTTCCTGCACCAACACAAGTGCGAAAAGTGGTTTTTCAACACTAACACAAGTGCGAAAAGTGGTTTTTCAACACTAACACGAGTGCGAAAAGTGGTTTTTCAACACTATGACAAGTGCAAAAAGTGTTTTTTCCACACTAATACAAGTGCAAAAGTCGTTTCCTGCACCAACACAAGTGCGAAAAGTGGTTTTCCAACACTAACACAAGTGCGAAAAGTGGTTTTTCAACACTAACACAAGTGCGAAAAGTGGTTTTTCAACACTATCACAAGTGCAAAAAGTGTTTTTGCCACACTAATACAAGTGCAAAAGTGGTTTCCTACACCAACACAAGTGCGAAAAGTGGTTTTTCAACACTAACACAAGTGCGAAAAGTGGTTTTTCAACACTAACACAAGTACGAAAAGTGGTTTTTCCACACTAATACACATGCAAAAGTGGTTTCCTGCACCAACACAAGTGCGAAAAGTGGTTTTTCAACACTATCTCAAGTGCAAAAAGTGTTTTTTCCACACTAATACAAGTGCAAGAGTGGTTTCCTGCACCAACACAAGTGCAAAAAGTGGTTTTTCAACACTAACACAAGTGCGAAAAGTGGTTTTTCAACACTAACACATGTGCGAAAAGTGGTTTTTCCACACTAACAAGTGCAAAAGTGGTTTCCTGCACCAACACAAGTGCGAAAAGTGGTTTTTCAACACTAACACAAGTGCGAAAAGTGGTTTTTCAACACTATCACAAGTGCAAAAAGTGTTTTTTCCACACTAATACAAGTGCAAAAGTGGTTTCCTGCACCAACACAAGTGCGAAAAGTGGTTTTTCAACACTAACACAAGTGCGAAAAGTGGTTTTTCAACACTAACACAAGTGCGAAAAGTGGTTTTTCAACACTATCAGAAGTTCAAAAAGTGTTTTTTCCACACTAATACAAGTGCAAAAGTGGTTTCCTGCACCAACACAAGTGCGAAAAGTGGTTTTTCAACACTAACACAAGTGCGAAAAGTGGTTTTTCAACACTATCACAAGTGCAAAAAGTGTTTTTTCCACACTAATACAAGTGCAAAAGTGGTTTCCTGCACCAACACAAGTGCGAAAAGTGGTTTTTCAACACTAACACAAGTGTGAAAAGTGTTTTTTCCACACTAATACAAGTGCAAAAGTGGTTTCCTGCACCAACACAAGTGCGAAAAATGGTTTTTCAACACTAACACAAGTGCGAAAAGTGGTTTTTCAACACTATCACAAGTGCAAAAAGTGTTTTTTCCACACTAATACAAGTGCAAAAGTGGTTTCCTGCACCAACATAAGTGCGAAAAGTGGTTTTTCAACACTAACACAAGTGCGAAAAGTGGTTTTTCAACACTAACACAAGTGCGAAAAGTGGTTTTTCCACACTAATACAAGTGCAAAAGTGGTTTCCTGCACCAACACAAGTGCGAAAAGTGGTTTTTCAACACTAACACAAGTGCAAAAAGTGGTTTTTCAACACTATCACAAGTGCGAAAAGTGTTTTTTCCACACTAATACAAGTGCAAAAGTGGTTTCCTGCACCATCACAAGTGCGAAAAGTGGTTTTTCAACACTAACACAAGTGCGAAAAGTGGTTTTTCAACACTATCACAAGTGCAAAAAGTGTTTTTTCCACACTAATACAAGTGCAAAAGTGGTTTCCTGCACCAACACAAGTGCAAAATGTGGTTTTCAACACTAACACAACTGCGAAAAGTGGTTTTTCAACACTAACACAAGTGCGAAAAGTGGTTTTTCAACACTATCACAAGTGCAAAAAGTGTTTTTTCCACACTAATACAAGTGCAAAAGTGGTTTCCTGCACCAACATAAGTGCGAAAAGTGGTTTTTCAACACTAACACAAGTGCGAAAAGTGGTTTTTCAACACTAACACAAGTGCGAAAAGTGGTTTTTCCACACTAATACAAGTGCAAAAGTGGTTTCCTGCACCAACACAAGTGCGAAAAGTGGTTTTTCAACACTAACACAAGTGCGAAAAGTGGTTTTTCAACACTAACACAAGTGCGAAAAGTGGTTTTTCCACACTAATACAAGTGCAAAAGTGGTTTCCTGCACCAACACAAGTGCGAAAAGTGGTTTTTCAACACTAACACAAGTGCGAAAAGTGGTTTTTCAACACAATCACAAGTGCAAAAAGTGTTTTTTCCACACTAATACAAGTGCAAAAGTGGTTTCCTGCACCAACACAAGTGCGAAAAGTGGTTTTTCAACACTAACACAAGTGCGAAAAGTGGTTTTTCAACACTAACACATGTGCGAAAAGTGGTTTTTCAACACTAACACAAGTGCGAAAAGTGTTTTTTCCACACTAATACAAGTGCAAAAGTGGTTTCCTGCACCAACACAAGTGCGAAAAGTGGTTTTTCAACACTAACACAAGTGCGAAAAGTGGTTTTTCAACACTAACACGAGTGCGAAAAGTGGTTTTTCAACACTATCACAAGTGCAAAAAGTGTTTTTTCCACACTAATACAAGTGCAAAAGTGGTTTCCTGCACCAACACAAGTGCGAAAAGTGGTTTTCCAACACTAACACAAGTGCGAAAAGTGGTTTTTCAACACTAACACAAGTGCGAAAAGTGGTTTTTCAACACTATCACAAGTGCAAAAAGTGTTTTTGCCACACTAATACAAGTGCAAAAGTGGTTTCCTGCACCAACACAAGTGCGAAAAGTGGTTTTTCAACACTAACACAATTGCGAAAAGTGGTTTTTCAACACTAACACAAGTGCGAAAAGTGGTTTTTCCACACTAATACACATGCAAAATTGGTTTCCTGCACCAACACAAGTACGAAAAGTGGTTTTTCAACACTAACACAAGTGCGAAAAGTGGTTTTTCAACACTATCTCAAGTGCAAAAAGTGTTTTTTCCACACTAATACAAGTGCAAGAGTTGTTTCCTGCACCAACACAAGTGCAAAAAGTGGTTTTTCAACACTAACACAAGTGCGAAAAGTGGTTTTTCAACACTAACACATGTGCGAAAAGTGGTTTTTCCACACTAACAAGTGCAAAAGTGGTTTCCTGCACCAACACAAGTGCGAAAAGTGGTTTTTCAACACTAACACAAGTGCGAAAAGTGGTTTTTCAACACTATCACAAGTGCAAAAAGTGTTTTTTCCACACTAATACAAGTGCAAAAGTGGTTTCCTGCACCAACACAAGTGCAAAATGTGGTTTTCAACACTAACACAAGTGCGAAAAGTGGTTTTTCAACACTAACACAAGTGCGAAAAGTGTTTTTTCCACACTAATACAAGTGCAAAAGTGGTTTCCTGCACCATCACAAGTGCGAAAAGTGGTTTTCAACACTAACACAAGTGCGAAAAGTGGTTTTTCAACACTAACACAAGTGCGAAAAGTGGTTTTTCAACACTAACACAAGTGCGAAAAGTGGTTTTTCCACACTAATACAAGTGCAAAAGTGGTTTCCTGCACCAACACAAGTGCGAAAACTGGTTTTTCAACACTAACACAAGTGCGAAAAGTGGTTTTTCAACACTAACATAAGTGCGAAAAGTGGTTTTTCCACACTAATACAAGTGCAAAAGTGGTTTCCTGCACCAACACAAGTGCGAAAAGTGGTTTTTCAACACTAACACAATTGCGAAAAGTGGTTTTTCAACACTATCACAAGTGCAAAAAGTGTTTTTTCCACACTAATACAAGTGCAAAAGTGGTTTCCTGCACCAACACAAGTGCGAAAAGTGGTTTTTCAACACTAACACAAGTGCAAAAAGTGGTTTTTCAACACTATCACAAGTGCAAAAAGTGTTTTTTCCACACTAATACAAGTGCAAAAGTGGTTTCCTGCACCAACACAAGTGCGAAAAGTGGTTTTTCAACACTAACACAAGTGCGAAAAGTGGTTTTTCCACACTAATACAAGTTCAAAAGTGGTTTCCTGCACCAACACAAGTGCAAAAAGTGTTTTTTCCACACTAATACAAGTGCAAAAGTGGTTTCCTGCACCAACACAATTGCGAAAAGTGGTTTTTCAACACTAACACAAGTGCGAAAAGTGGTTTTTCAACACAATCACAAGTGCAAAAAGTGTTTTTTCCACACTAATACAAGTGCAAAAGTGGTTTCCTGCACCAACACAAGTGCGAAAAGTGGTTTTTCAACACTAACACAAGTGCGAAAAGTGGTTTTTCAACACTAACACATGTGCGAAAAGTGGTTTTTCAACACTAACACAAGTGCGAAAAGTGTTTTTTCCACACTAATACAAGTGCAAAAGTGGTTTCCTGCACCAACACAAGTGCGAAAAGTGGTTTTTCAACACTAACACAAGTGCGAAAAGTGGTTTTTCAACACTAACACGAGTGCGAAAAGTGGTTTTTCAACACTATGACAAGTGCAAAAAGTGTTTTTTCCACACTAATACAAGTGCAAAAGTGGTTTCCTGCACCAACACAAGTGCGAAAAGTGGTTTTCCAACACTAACACAAGTGCGAAAAGTGGTTTTTCAACACTAACACAAGTGCGAAAAGTGGTTTTTCAACACTATCACAAGTGCAAAAAGTGTTTTTGCCACACTAATACAAGTGCAAAAGTGGTTTCCTACACCAACACAAGTGCGAAAAGTGGTTTTTCAACACTAACACAAGTGCGAAAAGTGGTTTTTCAACACTAACACAAGTACGAAAAGTGGTTTTTCCACACTAATACACATGCAAAAGTGGTTTCCTGCACCAACACAAGTGCGAAAAGTGGTTTTTCAACACTATCTCAAGTGCAAAAAGTGTTTTTTCCACACTAATACAAGTGCAAGAGTGGTTTCCTGCACTAACACAAGTGCAAAAAGTGGTTTTTCAACACTAACACAAGTGCGAAAAGTGGTTTTTCAACACTAACACATGTGCGAAAAGTGGTTTTTCCACACTAACAAGTGCAAAAGTGGTTTCCTGCACCAACACAAGTGCGAAAAGTGGTTTTTCAACACTAACACAAGTGCGAAAAGTGGTTTTTCAACACTATCACAAGTGCAAAAAGTGTTTTTTCCACACTAATACATGTGCAAAAGTGGTTTCCTGCACCAACACAAGTGCGAAAAGTGGTTTTTCAACACTAACACAAGTGCGAAAAGTGGTTTTTCAACACTAACACAAGTGCGAAAAGTGGTTTTTCAACACTATCAGAAGTTCAAAAAGTGTTTTTTCCACACTAATACAAGTGCAAAAGTGGTTTCCTGCACCAACACAAGTGCGAAAAGTGGTTTTTCAACACTAACACAAGTGCGAAAAGTGGTTTTTCAACACTAACACGAGTGCGAAAAGTGGTTTTTCAACACTATGACAAGTGCAAAAAGTGTTTTTTCCACACTAATACAAGTGCAAAAGTCGTTTCCTGCACCAACACAAGTGCGAAAAGTGGTTTTCCAACACTAACACAAGTGCGAAAAGTGGTTTTTCAACACTAACACAAGTGCGAAAAGTGGTTTTTCAACACTATCACAAGTGCAAAAAGTGTTTTTGCCACACTAATACAAGTGCAAAAGTGGTTTCCTACACTAACACAAGTGCGAAAAGTGGTTTTTCAACACTAACACAAGTACGAAAAGTGGTTTTTCCACACTAATACACATGCAAAAGTGGTTTCCTGCACCAACACAAGTGCGAAAAGTGGTTTTTCAACACTATCTCAAGTGCAAAAAGTGTTTTTTCCACACTAATACAAGTGCAAGAGTGGTTTCCTGCACCAACACAAGTGCAAAAAGTGGTTTTTCAACACTAACACAAGTGCGAAAAGTGGTTTTTCAACACTAACACATGTGCGAAAAGTGGTTTTTCCACACTAACAAGTGCAAAAGTGGTTTCCTGCACCAACACAAGTGCGAAAAGTGGTTTTTCAACACTAACACAAGTGCGAAAAGTGGTTTTTCAACACTATCACAAGTGCAAAAAGTGTTTTTTCCACACTAATACAAGTGCAAAAGTGGTTTCCTGCACCAACACAAGTGCGAAAAGTGGTTTTTCAACACTAACACAAGTGCGAAAAGTGGTTTTTCAACACTAACACAAGTGCGAAAAGTGGTTTTTCAACACTATCAGAAGTTCAAAAAGTGTTTTTTCCACACTAATACAAGTGCAAAAGTGGTTTCCTGCACCAACACAAGTGCGAAAAGTGGTTTTTCAACACTAACACAAGTGCGAAAAGTGGTTTTTCAACACTATCACAAGTGCAAAAAGTGTTTTTTCCACACTTATACAAGTGCAAAAGTGGTTTCCTGCACCAACACAAGTGCGAAAAGTGGTTTTTCAACACTAACACAAGTGCGAAAAGTGGTTTTTCAACACTAACACAAGTGTGAAAAGTGTTTTTTCCACACTAATACAAGTGCAAAAGTGGTTTCCTGCACCAACACAAGTGCGAAAAGTGGTTTTTCAACACTAACACAAGTGCGAAAAGTGGTTTTTCAACACTATCACAAGTGCAAAAAGTGTTTTTTCCACACTAATACAAGTGCAAAAGTGGTTTCCTGCACCAACATAAGTGCGAAAAGTGGTTTTTCAACACTAACACAAGTGCGAAAAGTGGTTTTTCAACACTAACACAAGTGCGAAAAGTGGTTTTTCCACACTAATACAAGTGCAAAAGTGGTTTCCTGCACCAACACAAGTGCGAAAAGTGGTTTTTCAACACTAACACAAGTGCAAAAAGTGGTTTTTCAACACTATCACAAGTGCGAAAAGTGTTTTTTCCACACTA
This sequence comes from Myxine glutinosa, assembly GCF_964187855.1. Classification (NCBI taxonomy): domain Eukaryota; kingdom Metazoa; phylum Chordata; class Myxini; order Myxiniformes; family Myxinidae; genus Myxine; species Myxine glutinosa. The sequence goes on from NW_027619023.1 coordinate 32,586, forward strand.
ATACAAGTGCAAAAGTGGTTTCCTGCACCATCACAAGTGCGAAAAGTGGTTTTTCAACACTAACACAAGTGCGAAAAGTGGTTTTTCAACACTATCACAAGTGCAAAAAGTGTTTTTTCCACACTAATACAAGTGCAAAAGTGGTTTCCTGCACCAACACAAGTGCAAAATGTGGTTTTCAACACTAACACAACTGCGAAAAGTGGTTTTTCAACACTAACACAAGTGCGAAAAGTGGTTTTTCAACACTAACACAAGTGTGAAAAGTGGTTTTTCAACACTATCACAAGTGCAAAAAGTGTTTTTTCCACACTAATACAAGTGCAAAAGTGGTTTCCTGCACCAACATAAGTGCGAAAAGTGGTTTTTCAACACTAACACAAGTGCGAAAAGTGGTTTTTCAACACTAACACAAGTGCGAAAAGTGGTTTTTCCACACTAATACAAGTGCAAAAGTGGTTTCCTGCACCAACACAAGTGCGAAAAGTGGTTTTTCAACACTAACACAAGTGCGAAAAGTGGTTTTCAACACTAACACAAGTGCGAAAAGTGGTTTTTCCACACTAATACAAGTGCAAAAGTGGTTTCCTGCACCAACACAAGTGCGAAAAGTGGTTTTTCAACACTAACACAAGTGCGAAAAGTGGTTTTTCAACACAATCACAAGTGCAAAAAGTGTTTTTTCCACACTAATACAAGTGCAAAAGTGGTTTCCTGCACCAACACAAGTGCGAAAAGTGGTTTTTCAACACTAACACAAGTGCGAAAAGTGGTTTTTCAACACTAACACATGTGCGAAAAGTGGTTTTTCAACACTAACACAAGTGCGAAAAGTGTTTTTTCCACACTAATACAAGTGCAAAAGTGGTTTCCTGCACCAACACAAGTGCGAAAAGTGGTTTTTCAACACTAACACAAGTGCGAAAAGTGGTTTTTCAACACTAACACGAGTGCGAAAAGTGGTTTTTCAACACAATCACAAGTGCAAAAAGTGTTTTTTCCACACTAATACAAGTGCAAAAGTGGTTTCCTGCACCAACACAAGTGCGAAAATTGGTTTTTCAACACTAACACAAGTGCGAAAAGTGGTTTTTCAACACTAACACATGTGCGAAAAGTGGTTTTTCAACACTAACACAAGTGCGAAAAGTGTTTTTTCCACACTAATACAAGTGCAAAAGTGGTTTCCTGCACCAACACAAGTGCGAAAAGTGGTTTTTCAACACTAACACAAGTGCGAAAAGTGGTTTTTCAACACTAACACGAGTGCGAAAAGTGGTTTTTCAACACTATCACAAGTGCAAAAAGTGTTTTTTCCACACTAATACAAGTGCAAAAGTGGTTTCCTGCACCAACACAAGTGCGAAAAGTGGTTTTCCAACACTAACACAGGTGCGAAAAGTGGTTTTTCAACACTAACACAAGTGCGAAAAGTGGTTTTTCAACACTATCACAAGTGCAAAAAGTGTTTTTGCCACACTAATACAAGTGCAAGAGTGGTTTCCTGCACCAACACAAGTGCGAAAAGTGGTTTTTCAACACTAACACAAGTGCGAAAAGTGGTTTTTCAACACTAACACATGTGCGAAAAGTGGTTTTTCCACACTAATACACATGCAAAAGTGGTTTCCTGCACCAACACAAGTGCGAAAAGTGGTTTTTCAACACTAACACAAGTGCGAAAAGTGGTTTTTCAACACTATCTCAAGTGCAAAAAGTGTTTTTTCCACACTAATACAAGTGCAAGAGTGGTTTCCTGCACCAACACAAGTGCAAAAAGTGGTTTTTCAACACTAACACAAGTGCGAAAAGTGGTTTTTCAACACTAACACATGTGCGAAAAGTGGTTTTTCCACACTAACAAGTGCAAAAGTGGTTTCCTGCACCAACACAAGTGTGAAAAGTGGTTTTTCAACACTAACACAAGTGCGAAAAGTGGTTTTTCAACACTATCACAAGTGCAAAAAGTGTTTTTTCCACACTAATACAAGTGCAAAAGTGGTTTCCTGCACCAACACAAGTGCAAAATGTGGTTTTCAACACTAACACAAGTGCGAAAAGTGGTTTTTCAACACTAACACAAGTGCGAAAAGTGTTTTTTCCACACTAATACAAGTGCAAAAGTGGTTTCCTGCACCATCACAAGTGCGAAAAGTGGTTTTCAACACTAACACAAGTGCGAAAAGTGGTTTTTCAACACTAACACAAGTGCGAAAAGTGGTTTTTCAACACTAACACAAGTGCGAAAAGTGGTTTTTCCACACTAATTCAGGTGCAAAAGTGGTTTCCTGCACCAACACAAGTGCGAAAAGTGGTTTTTCAACACTAACACAAGTGCGAAAAGTGGTTTTTCAACACTAACATAAGTGCGAAAAGTGGTTTTTCCACACTAATACAAGTGCAAAAGTGGTTTCCTGCACCAACACAAGTGCGAAAAGTGGTTTTTCAACACTAACACAAGTGCGAAAAGTGGTTTTTCAACACTATCACAAGTGCAAAAAGTGTTTTTTCCACACTAATACAAGTGCAAAAGTGGTTTCCTGCACCAACACAAGTGCGAAAAGTGGTTTTTCAACACTAACACAAGTGCGAAAAGTGGTTTTTCAACACTATCACAAGTGCAAAAAGTGTTTTTTCCACACTAATACAAGTGCAAAAGTGGTTTCCTGCACCAACACAAGTGCGAAAAGTGGTTTTTCAACACTAACACAAGTGCGAAAAGTGGTTTTTCCACACTAATACAAGTTCAAAAGTGGTTTCCTGCACCAACACAAGTGCAAAAAGTGTTTTTTCCACACTAATACAAGTGCAAAAGTGGTTTCCTGCACCAACACAATTGCGAAAAGTGGTTTTTCAACACTAACACAAGTGCGAAAAGTGGTTTTTCAACACAATCACAAGTGCAAAAAGTGTTTTTTCCACACTAATACAAGTGCAAAAGTGGTTTCCTGCACCAACACAAGTGCGAAAAGTGGTTTTTCAACACTAACACAAGTGCGAAAAGTGGTTTTTCAACACTAACACATGTGCGAAAAGTGGTTTTTCAACACTAACACAAGTGCGAAAAGTGTTTTTTCCACACTAATACAAGTGCAAAAGTGGTTTCCTGCACCAACACAAGTGCGAAAAGTGGTTTTTCAACACTAACACAAGTGCGAAAAGTGGTTTTTCAACACTAACACGAGTGCGAAAAGTGGTTTTTCAACACTATGACAAGTGCAAAAAGTGTTTTTTCCACACTAATACAAGTGCAAAAGTCGTTTCCTACACCAACACAAGTGCGAAAAGTGGTTTTTCAACACTAACACAAGTGCGAAAAGTGGTTTTTCAACACTAACACGAGTGCGAAAAGTGGTTTTTCAACACTATGACAAGTGCAAAAAGTGTTTTTTCCACACTAATACAAGTGCAAAAGTGGTTTCCTACACCAACACAAGTGCGAAAAGTGGTTTTTCAACACTAACACAAGTGCGAAAAGTGGTTTTTCAACACTAACACAAGTACGAAAAGTGGTTTTTCCACACTAATACACATGCAAAAGTGGTTTCCTGCACCAACACAAGTGCGAAAAGTGGTTTTTCAACACTATCTCAAGTGCAAAAAGTGTTTTTTCCACACTAATACAAGTGCAAGAGTGGTTTCCTGCACCAACACAAGTGCAAAAAGTGGTTTTTCAACACTAACACAAGTGCGAAAAGTGGTTTTTCAACACTAACACATGTGCGAAAAGTGGTTTTTCCACACTAACAAGTGCAAAAGTGGTTTCCTGCACCAACACAAGTGCGAAAAGTGGTTTTTGAACACTAACACAAGTGCGAAAAGTGGTTTTTCAACACTATCACAAGTGCAAAAAGTGTTTTTTCCACACTAATACAAGTGCAAAAGTGGTTTCCTGCACCAACACAAGTGCGAAAAGTGGTTTTTCAACACTAACACAAGTGCGAAAAGTGGTTTTTCAACACTAACACAAGTGCGAAAAGTGGTTTTTCAACACTATCAGAAGTTCAAAAAGTGTTTTTTCCACACTAATACAAGTGCAAAAGTGGTTTCCTGCACCAACACAAGTGCGAAAAGTGGTTTTTCAACACTAACACAAGTGCGAAAAGTGGTTTTTCAACACTATCACAAGTGCAAAAAGTGTTTTTTCCACACTAATACAAGTGCAAAAGTGGTTTCCTGCACCAACACAAGTGCGAAAAGTGGTTTTTCAACACTAACACAAGTGTGAAAAGTGTTTTTTCCACACTAATACAAGTGCAAAAGTGGTTTCCTGCACCAACACAAGTGCGAAAAGTGGTTTTTCAACACTAACACAAGTGCGAAAAGTGGTTTTTCAACACTATCACAAGTGCAAAAAGTGTTTTTTCCACACTAATACAAGTGCAAAAGTGGTTTCCTGCACCAACATAAGTGCGAAAAGTGGTTTTTCAACACTAACACAAGTGCGAAAAGTGGTTTTTCAACACTAACACAAGTGCGAAAAGTGGTTTTTCCACACTAATACAAGTGCAAAAGTGGTTTCCTGCACCAACACAAGTGCGAAAAGTGGTTTTTCAACACTAACACAAGTGCAAAAAGTGGTTTTTCAACACTATCACAAGTGCGAAAAGTGTTTTTTCCACACTAATACAAGTGCAAAAGTGGTTTCCTGCACCATCACAAGTGCGAAAAGTGGTTTTTCAACACTAACACAAGTGCGAAAAGTGGTTTTTCCACACTAATACAAGTTCAAAAGTGGTTTCCTGCACCAACACAAGTGCAAAAAGTGTTTTTTCCACACTAATACAAGTGCAAAAGTGGTTTCCTGCACCAACACAATTGCGAAAAGTGGTTTTTCAACACTAACACAAGTGCGAAAAGTGGTTTTTCAACACAATCACAAGTGCAAAAAGTGTTTTTTCCACACTAATACAAGTGCAAAAGTGGTTTCCTGCACCAACACAAGTGCGAAAAGTGGTTTTTCAACACTAACACAAGTGCGAAAAGTGGTTTTTCAACACTAACACATGTGCGAAAAGTGGTTTTTCAACACTAACACAAGTGCGAAAAGTGTTTTTTCCACACTAATACAAGTGCAAAAGTGGTTTCCTGCACCAACACAAGTGCGAAAAGTGGTTTTTCAACACTAACACAAGTGCGAAAAGTGGTTTTTCAACACTAACACGAGTGCGAAAAGTGGTTTTTCAACACTATGACAAGTGCAAAAAGTGTTTTTTCCACACTAATACAAGTGCAAAAGTCGTTTCCTGCACCAACACAAGTGCGAAAAGTGTTTTTCCAACACTAACACAAGTGCGAAAAGTGGTTTTTCAACACTAACACAAGTGCGAAAAGTGGTTTTTCAACACTATCACAAGTGCAAAAAGTGTTTTTGCCACACTAATACAAGTGCAAAAGTGGTTTCCTACACCAACACAAGTGCGAAAAGTGGTTTTTCAACACTAACACAAGTGCGAAAAGTGGTTTTTCAACACTAACACAAGTACGAAAAGTGGTTTTTCCACACTAATACACATGCAAAAGTGGTTTCCTGCACCAACACAAGTGCGAAAAGTGGTTTTTCAACACTATCTCAAGTGCAAAAAGTGTTTTTTCCACACTAATACAAGTGCAAGAGTGGTTTCCTGCACCAACACAAGTGCAAAAAGTGGTTTTTCAACACTAACACAAGTGCGAAAAGTGGTTTTTCAACACTAACACATGTGCGAAAGGTGGTTTTTCCACACTAACAAGTGCAAAAGTGGTTTCCTGCACCAACACAAGTGCGAAAAGTGGTTTTTCAACACTAACACAAGTGCGAAAAGTGGTTTTTCAACACTATCACAAGTGCAAAAAGTGTTTTTTCCACACTAATACAAGTGCAAAAGTGGTTTCCTGCACCAACACAAGTGCGAAAAGTGGTTTTTCAACACTAACACAAGTGCGAAAAGTGGTTTTTCAACACTAACACAAGTGCGAAAAGTGGTTTTTCAACACTATCAGAAGTTCAAAAAGTGTTTTTTCCACACTAATACAAGTGCAAAAGTGGTTTCCTGCACCAACACAAGTGCGAAAAGTGGTTTTTCAACACTAACACAAGTTCGAAAAGTGGTTTTTCAACACTATCACAAGTGCAAAAAGTGTTTTTTCCACACTAATACAAGTGCAAAAGTGGTTTCCTGCACCAACACAAGTGCGAAAAGTGGTTTTTCAACACTAACACAAGTGTGAAAAGTGTTTTTTCCACACTAATACAAGTGCAAAAGTGGTTTCCTGCACCAACACAAGTGCGAAAAGTGGTTTTTCAACACTAACACAAGTGCGAAAAGTGGTTTTTCAACACTATCACAAGTGCAAAAAGTGTTTTTTCCACACTAATACAAGTGCAAAAGTGGTTTCCTGCACCAACATAAGTGCGAAAAGTGGTTTTTCAACACTAACACAAGTGCGAAAAGTGGTTTTTCAACACTAACACAAGTGCGAAAAGTGGTTTTTCCACACTAATACAAGTGCAAAAGTGGTTTCCTGCACCAACACAAGTGCGAAAAGTGGTTTTTCAACACTAACACAAGTGCAAAAAGTGGGTTTTCAACACTATCACAAGTGCGAAAAGTGTTTTTTCCACACTAATACAAGTGCAAAAGTGGTTTCCTGCACCATCACAAGTGCGAAAAGTGGTTTTTCAACACGAACACAAGTGCGAAAAGTGGTTTTTCAACACTATCACAAGTGCAAAAAGTGTTTTTTCCACACTAATACAAGTGCAAAAGTGGTTTCCTGCACCAACACAAGTGCAAAATGTGGTTTTCAACACTAACACAACTGCGAAAAGTGGTTTTTCAACACTAACACAAGTGCGAAAAGTGGTTTTTCAACACTAACACAAGTGCAAAAAGTGTTTTTTCCACACTAATACAAGTGCAAAAGTGGTTTCCTGCACCAACATAAGTGCGAAAAGTGGTTTTTCAACACTAACACAAGTGCGAAAAGTGGTTTTTCAACACTAACACAAGTGCGAAAAGTGGTTTTTCCACACTAATACAAGTGCAAAAGTGGTTTCCTGCACCAACACAAGTGCGAAAAGTGGTTTTTCAACACTAACACAAGTGCGAAAAGTGGTTTTTCAACACTAACACAAGTGCGAAAAGTGGTTTTTCCACACTAATACAAGTGCAAAAGTGGTTTCCTGCACCAACACAAGTGCGAAAAGTGGTTTTTCAACACTAACACAAGTGCGAAAAGTGGTTTTTCAACACAATCACAAGTGCAAAAAGTGTTTTTTCCACACTAATACAAGTGCAAAAGTGGTTTCCTGCACCAACACAAGTGCGAAAAGTGGTTTTTCAACACTAACACAAGTGCGAAAAGTGGTTTTTCAACACTAACACATGTGCGAAAAGTGGTTTTTCAACACTAACACAAGTGCGAAAAGTGTTTTTTCCACACTAATACAAGTGCAAAAGTGGTTTCCTGCACCAACACAAGTGCGAAAAGTGGTTTTTCAACACTAACACAAGTGCGAAAAGTGGTTTTTCAACACTAACACGAGTGCGAAAAGTGGTTTTTCAACACTATCACAAGTGCAAAAAGTGTTTTTTCCACACTAATACAAGTGCAAAAGTGGTTTCCTGCACCAACACAAGTGCGAAAAGTGGTTTTCCAACACTAACACAAGTGCGAAAAGTGGTTTTTCAACACTAACACAAGTGCGAAAAGTGGTTTTTCAACACTATCACAAGTGCAAAAAGTGTTTTTGCCACACTAATACAAGTGCAAAAGTGGTTTCCTGCACCAACACAAGTGCGAAAAGTGGTTTTTCAACACTAACACAATTGCGAAAAGTGGTTTTTCAACACTAACACAAGTGCGAAAAGTGGTTTTTCCACACTAATACACATGCAAAATTGGTTTCCTGCACCAACACAAGTACGAAAAGTGGTTTTTCAACACTAACACAAGTGCGAAAAGTGGTTTTTCAACACTATCTCAAGTGCAAAAAGTGTTTTTTCCACACTAATACAAGTGCAAGAGTTGTTTCCTGCACCAACACAAGTGCAAAAAGTGGTTTTTCAACACTAACACAAGTGCGAAAAGTGGTTTTTCAACACTAACACATGTGCGAAAAGTGGTTTTTCCACACTAACAAGTGCAAAAGTGGTTTCCTGCACCAACACAAGTGCGAAAAGTGGTTTTTCAACACTAACACAAGTGCGAAAAGTGGTTTTTCAACACTATCACAAGTGCAAAAAGTGTTTTTTCCACACTAATACAAGTGCAAAAGTGGTTTCCTGCACCAACACAAGTGCAAAATGTGGTTTTCAACACTAACACAAGTGCGAAAAGTGGTTTTTCAACACTAACACAAGTGCGAAAAGTGTTTTTTCCACACTAATACAAGTGCAAAAGTGGTTTCCTGCACCATCACAAGTGCGAAAAGTGGTTTTCAACACTAACACAAGTGCGAAAAGTGGTTTTTCAACACTAACACAAGTGCGAAAAGTGGTTTTTCAACACTAACACAAGTGCGAAAAGTGGTTTTTCCACACTAATACAAGTGCAAAAGTGGTTTCCTGCACCAACACAAGTGCGAAAACTGGTTTTTCAACACTAACACAAGTGCGAAAAGTGGTTTTTCAACACTAACATAAGTGCGAAAAGTGGTTTTTCCACACTAATACAAGTGCAAAAGTGGTTTCCTGCACCAACACAAGTGCGAAAAGTGGTTTTTCAACACTAACACAATTGCGAAAAGTGGTTTTGCAACACTATCACAAGTGCAAAAAGTGTTTTTTCCACACTAATACAAGTGCAAAAGTGGTTTCCTGCACCAACACAAGTGCGAAAAGTGGTTTTTCAACACTAACACAAGTCCAAAAAGTGGTTTTTCAACACTATCACAAGTGCAAAAAGTGTTTTTTCCACACTAATACAAGTGCAAAAGTGGTTTCCTGCACCAACACAAGTGCGAAAAGTGGTTTTTCAACACTAACACAAGTGCGAAAAGTGGTTTTTCCACACTAATACAAGTTCAAAAGTGGTTTCCTGCACCAACACAAGTGCAAAAAGTGTTTTTTCCACACTAATACAAGTGCAAAAGTGGTTTCCTGCACCAACACAATTGCGAAAAGTGGTTTTTCAACACTAACACAAGTGCGAAAAGTGGTTTTTCAACACAATCACAAGTGCAAAAAGTGTTTTTTCCACACTAATACAAGTGCAAAAGTGGTTTCCTGCACCAACACAAGTGCGAAAAGTGGTTTTTCAACACTAACACAAGTGCGAAAAGTGGTTTTTCAACACTAACACATGTGCGAAAAGTGGTTTTTCAACACTAACACAAGTGCGAAAAGTGTTTTTTCCACACTAATACAAGTGCAAAAGTGGTTTCCTGCACCAACACAAGTGCGAAAAGTGGTTTTTCAACACTAACACAAGTGCGAAAAGTGGTTTTTCAACACTAACACGAGTGCGAAAAGTGGTTTTTCAACACTATGACAAGTGCAAAAAGTGTTTTTTCCACACTAATACAAGTGCAAAAGTGGTTTCCTGCACCAACACAAGTGCGAAAAGTGGTTTTCCAACACTAACACAAGTGCGAAAAGTGGTTTTTCAACACTAACACAAGTGCGAAAAGTGGTTTTTCAACACTATCACAAGTGCAAAAAGTGTTTTTGCCACACTAATACAAGTGCAAAAGTGGTTTCTTACACCAACACAAGTGCGAAAAGTGGTTTTTCAACACTAACACAAGTGCGAAAAGTGGTTTTTCAACACTAACACAAGTACGAAAAGTGGTTTTTCCACACTAATACACATGCAAAAGTGGTTTCCTGCACCAACACAAGTGCGAAAAGTGGTTTTTCAACACTATCTCAAGTGCAAAAAGTGTTTTTTCCACACTAATACAAGTGCAAGAGTGGTTTCCTGCACTAACACAAGTGCAAAAAGTGGTTTTTCAACACTAACACAAGTGCGAAAAGTGGTTTTTCAACACTAACACATGTGCGAAAAGTGGTTTTTCCACACTAACAAGTGCAAAAGTGGTTTCCTGCACCAACACAAGTGCGAAAAGTGGTTTTTCAACACTAACACAAGTGCGAAAAGTGGTTTTTCAACACTATCACAAGTGCAAAAAGTGTTTTTTCCACACTAATACAAGTGCAAAAGTGGTTTCCTGCACCAACACAAGTGCGAAAAGTGGTTTTTCAACACTAACACAAGTGCGAAAAGTGGTTTTTCAACACTAACACAAGTGCGAAAAGTGGTTTTTCAACACTATCAGAAGTTCAAAAAGTGTTTTTTCCACACTAATACAAGTGCAAAAGTGGTTTCCTGCACCAACACAAGTGCGAAAAGTGGTTTTTCAACACTAACACAAGTGCGAAAAGTGGTTTTTCAACACTATCACAAGTGCAAAAAGTGTTTTTTCCACACTAATACAAGTGCAAAAGTGGTTTCCTGCACCAACATAAGTGCGAAAAGTGGTTTTTCAACACTAACACAAGTGCGAAAAGTGGTTTTTCAACACTAACACAAGTGCGAAAAGTGGTTTTTCCACACTAATACAAGTGCAAAAGTGGTTTCCTGCACCAACACAAGTGCGAAAAGTGGTTTTTCAACACTAACACAAGTGCAAAAAGTGGTTTTTCAACACTATCACAAGTGCGAAAAGTGTTTTTTCCACACTAATACAAGTGCAAAAGTGGTTTCCTGCACCATCACAAGTGCGAAAAGTGGTTTTTCAACACTAACACAAGTGCGAAAATTGGTTTTTCAACACTATCACAAGTGCAAAAAGTGTTTTTCCACACTAATACAAGTGCAAAAGTGGTTTCCTGCACCAACACAAGTGCAAAATGTGGTTTTCAACACTAACACAACTGCGAAAAGTGGTTTTTCAACACTAACACAAGTGCGAAAAGTGGTTTTTCAACACTAACACAAGTGTGAAAAGTGGTTTTTCAACACTATCACAAGTGCAAAAAGTGTTTTTTCCACACTAATACAAGTGCAAAAGTGGTTTCCTGCACCAACATAAGTGCGAAAAGTGGTTTTTCAACACTAACACAAGTGCGAAAAGTGGTTTTTCAACACTAACACAAGTCCGAAAAGTGGTTTTTCCACACTAATACAAGTGCAAAAGTGGTTTCCTGCACCAACACAAGTGCGAAAAGTGGTTTTTCAACACTAACACAAGTGCGAAAAGTGGTTTTTCAACACTAACACAAGTGCGAAAAGTGGTTTTTCCACACTAATACAAGTGCAAAAGTGGTTTCCTGCACCAACACAAGTGCGAAAAGTGGTTTTTCAACACTAACACAAGTGCGAAAAGTGGTTTTTCAACACAATCACAAGTGCAAAAAGTGTTTTTTCCACACTAATACAAGTGCAAAAGTGGTTTCCTGCACCAACACAAGTGCGAAAAGTGGTTTTTCAACACTAACACAAGTGCGAAAAGTGGTTTTTCAACACTAACACATGTGCGAAAAGTGGTTTTTCAACACTAACACAAGTGCGAAAAGTGTTTTTTCCACACTAATACAAGTGCAAAAGTGGTTTCCTGCACCAACACAAGTGCGAAAAGTGGTTTTTCAACACTAACACAAGTGCGAAAAGTGGTTTTTCAACACTAACACGAGTGCGAAAAGTGGTTTTTCAACACTATCACAAGTGCAAAAAGTGTTTTTTCCACACTAATACAAGTGCAAAAGTGGTTTCCTGCACCAACACAAGTGCGAAAAGTGGTTTTCCAACACTAACACAAGTGCGAAAAGTGGTTTTTCAACACTAACACAAGTGCGAAAAGTGGTTTTTCAACACTATCACAAGTGCAAAAAGTGTTTTTGCCACACTAATACAGGTGCAAAAGTGGTTTCCTGCACCAACACAAGTGCGAAAAGTGGTTTTTCAACACTAACACAATTGCGAAAAGTGGTTTTTCAACACTAACACAAGTGCGAAAAGTGGTTTTTCCACACTAATACACATGCAAAAGTGGTTTCCTGCACCAACACAAGTGCGAAAAGTGGTTTTTCAACACTAACACAAGTGCGAAAAGTGGTTTTTCAACACTATCTCAAGTGCAAAAAGTGTTTTTTCCACACTAATACAAGTGCAAGAGTTGTTTCCTGCACCAACACAAGTGCAAAAAGCGGTTTTTCAACACTAACACAAGTGCGAAAAGTGGTTTTTCAACACTAACACATGTGCGAAAAGTGGTTTTTCCACACTAACAAGTGCAAAAGTGGTTTCCTGCACCAACACAAGTGCGAAAAGTGGTTTTTCAACACTAACACAAGTGCGAAAAGTGGTTTTTCAACACTATCACAAGTGCAAAAAGTGTTTTTTCCACACTAATACAAGTGCAAAAGTGGTTTCCTGCACCAACACAAGTGCAAAATGTGGTTTTCAACACTAACACAAGTGCGAAAAGTGGTTTTTCAACACTAACACAAGTGCGAAAAGTGTTTTTTCCACACTAATACAAGTGCAAAAGTGGTTTCCTGCACCATCACAAGTGCGAAAAGTGGTTTTCAACACTAACACAAGTGCGAAAAGTGGTTTTTCCACACTAATACAAGTTCAAAAGTGGTTTCCTGCACCAACACAAGTGCGAAAAGTGGTTTTTCAACACTAACACAAGTGCGAAAAGTGGTTTTTCAACACAATCACAAGTGCAAAAAGTGTTTTTTCCACACTAATACAAGTGCAAAAGTGGTTTCCTGCACCAACACAAGTGCGAAAATTGGTTTTTCAACACTAACACAAGTGCGAAAAGTGGTTTTTCAACACTAACACATGTGCGAAAAGTGGTTTTTCAACACTAACACAAGTGCGAAAAGTGTTTTTTCCACACTAATACAAGTGCAAAAGTGGTTTCCTGCACCAACACAAGTGCGAAAAGTGGTTTTTCAACACTAACACAAGTGCGAAAAGTGGTTTTTCAACACTAACACGAGTGCGAAAAGTGGTTTTTCAACACTATCACAAGTGCAAAAAGTGTTTTTTCCACACTAATACAAGTGCAAAAGTGGTTTCCTGCACCAACACAAGTGCGAAAAGTGGTTTTCCAACACTAACACAGGTGCGAAAAGTGGTTTTTCAACACTAACACAAGTGCGAAAAGTGGTTTTTCAACACTATCACAAGTGCAAAAAGTGTTTTTGCCACACTAATACAAGTGCAAAAGTGGTTTCCTGCACCAACACAAGTGCGAAAAGTGGTTTTTCAACACTAACACAAGTGCGAAAAGTGGTTTTTCAACACTAACACATGTGCGAAAAGTGGTTTTTCCACACTAATACACATGCAAAAGTGGTTTCCTGCACCAACACAAGTGCGAAAAGTGGTTTTTCAACACTAACACAAGTGCGAAAAGTGGTTTTTCAACACTACCTCAAGTGCAAAAAGTGTTTTTTCCACACTAATACAAGTGCAAGAGTGGTTTCCTGCACCAACACAAGTGCAAAAAGTGGTTTTTCAACACTAACACAAGTGCGAAAAGTGGTTTTTCAACACTAACACATGTGCGAAAAGTGGTTTTTCCACACTAACAAGTGCAAAAGTGGTTTCCTGCACCAACACAAGTGTGAAAAGTGGTTTTTCAACACTAACACAAGTGCGAAAAGTGGTTTTTCAACACTATCACAAGTGCAAAAAGTGTTTTTTCCACACTAATACAAGTGCAAAAGTGGTTTCCTGCACCAACACAAGTGCAAAATGTGGTTTTCAACACTAACACAAGTGCGAAAAGTGGTTTTTCAACACTAACACAAGTGCGAAAAGTGTTTTTTCCACACTAATACAAGTGCAAAAGTGGTTTCCTGCACCATCACAAGTGCGAAAAGTGGTTTTCAACACTAACACAAGTGCGAAAAGTGGTTTTTCAACACTAACACAAGTGCGAAAAGTGGTTTTTCAACACTAACACAAGTGCGAAAAGTGGTTTTTCCACACTAATTCAGGTGCAAAAGTGGTTTCCTGCACCAACACAAGTGCGAAAAGTGGTTTTTCAACACTAACACAAGTGCGAAAAGTGGTTTTTCAACACTAACATAAGTGCGAAAAGTGGTTTTTCCACACTAATATAAGTGCAAAAGTGGTTTCCTGCACCAACACAAGTGCGAAAAGTGGTTTTTCAACACTAACACAAGTGCGAAAAGTGGTTTTTCAACACTATCACAAGTGCAAAAAGTGTTTTTTCCACACTAATACAAGTGCAAAAGTGGTTTCCTGCACCAACACAAGTGCGAAAAGTGGTTTTTCAACACTAACACAAGTGCGAAAAGTGGTTTTTCAACACTATCACAAGTGCAAAAAGTGTTTTTTCCACACTAATACAAGTGCAAAAGTGGTTTCCTGCACCAACACAAGTGCGAAAAGTGGTTTTTCAACACTAACACAAGTGCGAAAAGTGGTTTTTCCACACTAATACAAGTTCAAAAGTGGTTTCCTGCACCAACACAAGTGCAAAAAGTGTTTTTTCCACACTAATACAAGTGCAAAAGTGGTTTCCTGCACCAACACAATTGCGAAAAGTGGTTTTTCAACACTAACACAAGTGCGAAAAGTGGTTTTTCAACACAATCACAAGTGCAAAAAGTGTTTTTTCCACACTAATACAAGTGCAAAAGTGGTTTCCTGCACCAACACAAGTGCGAAAAGTGGTTTTTCAACACTAACACAAGTGCGAAAAGTGGTTTTTCAACACTAACACATGTGCGAAAAGTGGTTTTTCAACACTAACACAAGTGCGAAAAGTGTTTTTTCCACACTAATACAAGTGCAAAAGTGGTTTCCTGCACCAACACAAGTGCGAAAAGTGGTTTTTCAACACTAACACAAGTGCGAAAAGTGGTTTTTCAACACTAACACGAGTGCGAAAAGTGGTTTTTCAACACTATGACAAGTGCAAAAAGTGTTTTTTCCACACTAATACAAGTGCAAAAGTCGTTTCCTGCACCAACACAAGTGCGAAAAGTGGTTTTCCAACACTAACACAAGTGCGAAAAGTGGTTTTTCAACACTAACACAAGTGCGAAAAGTGGTTTTTCAACACTATCACAAGTGCAAAAAGTGTTTTTGCCACACTAATACAAGTGCAAAAGTGGTTTCCTACACCAACACAAGTGCGAAAAGTGGTTTTTCAACACTAATACAAGTGCGAAAAGTGGTTTTTCAACACTAACACAAGTACGAAAAGTGGTTTTTCCACACTAATACACATGCAAAAGTGGTTTCCTGCACCAACACAAGTGCGAAAAGTGGTTTTTCAACACTATCTCAAGTGCAAAAAGTGTTTTTTCCACACTAATACAAGTGCAAGAGTGGTTTCCTGCACCAACACAAGTGCAAAAAGTGGTTTTTCAACACTAACACAAGTGCGAAAAGTGGTTTTTCAACACTAACACATGTGCGAAAAGTGGTTTTTCCACACTAACAAGTGCAAAAGTGGTTTCCTGCACCAACACAAGTGCGAAAAGTGGTTTTTCAACACTAACACAAGTGCGAAAAGTGGTTTTTCAACACTATCACAAGTGCAAAAAGTGTTTTTTCCACACTAATACAAGTGCAAAAGTGGTTTCCTGCACCAACACAAGTGCGAAAAGTGGTTTTTCAACACTAACACAAGTGCGAAAAGTGGTTTTTCAACACTAACACAAGTGCGAAAAGTGGTTTTTCAACACTATCAGAAGTTCAAAAAGTGTTTTTTCCACACTAATACAAGTGCAAAAGTGGTTTCCTGCACCAACACAAGTGCGAAAAGTGGTTTTTCAACACTAACACAAGTGCGAAAAGTGGTTTTTCAACACTATCACAAGTGCAAAAAGTGTTTTTTCCACACTAATACAAGTGCAAAAGTGGTTTCCTGCACCAACACAAGTGCGAAAAGTGGTTTTTCAACACTAACACAAGTGCGAAAAGTGGTTTTTCAACACTAACACAAGTGTGAAAAGTGTTTTTTCCACACTAATACAAGTGCAAAAGTGGTTTCCTGCACCAACACAAGTGCGAAAAGTGGTTTTTCAACACTAACACAAGTGCGAAAAGTGGTTTTTCAACACTATCACAAGTGCAAAAAGTGTTTTTTCCACACTAATACAAGTGCAAAAGTGGTTTCCTGCACCAACATAAGTGCGAAAAGTGGTTTTTCAACACTAACACAAGTGCGAAAAGTGGTTTTTCAACACTAACACAAGTGCGAAAAGTGGTTTTTCCACACTAATACAAGTGCAAAAGTGGTTTCCTGCACCAACACAAGTGCGAAAAGTGGTTTTTCAACACTAACACAAGTGCAAAAAGTGGTTTTTCAACACTATCACAAGTGCGAAAAGTGTTTTTTCCACACTAATACAAGTGCAAAAGTGGTTTCCTGCACCATCACAAGTGCGAAAAGTGGTTTTTCAACACTAACACAAGTGCGAAAAGTGGTTTTTCAACACTATCACAAGTGCAAAAAGTGTTTTTTCCACACTAATACAAGTGCAAAAGTGGTTTCCTGCACCAACACAAGTGCAAAATGTGGTTTTCAACACTAACACAACTGCGAAAAGTGGTTTTTCAACACTAACACAAGTGCGAAAAGTGGTTTTTCAACACTAACACAAGTGTGAAAAGTGGTTTTTCAACACTATCACAAGTGCAAAAAGTGTTTTTTCCACACTAATACAAGTGCAAAAGTGGTTTCCTGCACCAACATAAGTGCGAAAAGTGGTTTTTCAACACTAACACAAGTGCGAAAAGTGGTTTTTCAACACTAACACAAGTGCGAAAAGTGGTTTTTCCACACTAATACAAGTGCAAAAGTGGTTTCCTGCACCAACACAAGTGCGAAAAGTGGTTTTTCAACACTAACACAAGTGCGAAAAGTGGTTTTTCAACACTAACACTAGTGCGAAAAGTGGTTTTTCCACACTAATACAAGTGCAAAAGTGGTTTCCTGCACCAACACAAGTGCGAAAAGTGGTTTTTCAACACTAACACAAGTGCGAAAAGTGGTTTTTCAACACAATCACAAGTGCAAAAAGTGTTTTTTCCACACTAATACAAGTGCAAAAGTGGTTTCCTGCACCAACACAAGTGCGAAAAGTGGTTTTTCAACACTAACACAAGTGCGAAAAGTGGTTTTTCAACACTAACACATGTGCGAAAAGTGGTTTTTCAACACTAACACAAGTGCGAAAAGTGTTTTTTCCACACTAATACAAGTGCAAAAGTGGTTTCCTGCACCAACACAAGTGCGAAAAGTGGTTTTTCAACACTAACACAAGTGCGAAAAGTGGTTTTTCAACACTAACACGAGTGCGAAAAGTGGTTTTTCAACACTATCACAAGTGCAAAAAGTGTTTTTTCCACACTAATACAAGTGCAAAAGTGGTTTCCTGCACCAACACAAGTGTGAAAAGTGGTTTTCCAACACTAACACAAGTGCGAAAAGTGGTTTTTCAACACTAACACAAGTGCGAAAAGTGGTTTTTCAACACTATCACAAGTGCAAAAAGTGTTTTTGCCACACTAATACAAGTGCAAAAGTGGTTTCCTGCACCAACACAAGTGCGAAAAGTGGTTTTTCAACACTAACACAATTGCGAAAAGTGGTTTTTCAACACTAACACAAGTGCGAAAAGTGGTTTTTCCACACTAATACACATGCAAAATTGGTTTCCTGCACCAACACAAGTGCGAAAAGTGGTTTTTCAACACTAACACAAGTGCGAAAAGTGGTTTTTCAACACTATCTCAAGTGCAAAAAGTGTTTTTTCCACACTAATACAAGTGCAAGAGTTGTTTCCTGCACCAACACAAGTGCAAAAAGTGGTTTTTCAACACTAACACAAGTGCGAAAAGTGGTTTTTCAACACTAACACATGTGCGAAAAGTGGTTTTTCCACACTAACAAGTGCAAAAGTGGTTTCCTGCACCAACACAAGTGCGAAAAGTGGTTTTTCAACACTAACACAAGTGCGAAAAGTGGTTTTTCAACACTATCACAAGTGCAAAAAGTGTTTTTTCCACACTAATACAAGTGCAAAAGTGGTTTCCTGCACCAACACAAGTGCAAAATGTGGTTTTCAACACTAACACAAGTGCGAAAAGTGGTTTTTCAACACTAACACAAGTGCGAAAAGTGTTTTTTCCACACTAATACAAGTGCAAAAGTGGTTTCCTGCACCATCACAAGTGCGAAAAGTGGTTTTCAACACTAACACAAGTGCGAAAAGTGGTTTTTCAACACTAACACAAGTGCGAAAAGTGGTTTTTCAACACTAACACAAGTGCGAAAAGTGGTTTTTCCACACTAATACAAGTGCAAAAGTGGTTTCCTGCACCAACACAAGTGCGAAAACTGGTTTTTCAACACTAACACAAGTGCGAAAAGTGGTTTTTCAACACTAACATAAGTGCGAAAAGTGGTTTTTCCACACTAATACAAGTGCAAAAGTGGTTTCCTGCACCAACACAAGTGCGAAAAGTGGTTTTTCAACACTAACACAATTGCGAAAAGTGGTTTTTCAACACTATCACAAGTGCAAAAAGTGTTTTTTCCACACTAATACAAGTGCAAAAGTGGTTTCCTGCACCAACACAAGTGCGAAAAGTGGTTTTTCAACACTAACACAAGTGCAAAAAGTGGTTTTTCAACACTATCACAAGTGCAAAAAGTGTTTTTTCCACACTAATACAAGTGCAAAAGTGGTTTCCTGCACCAACACAAGTGCGAAAAGTGGTTTTTCAACACTAACACAAGTGCGAAAAGTGGTTTTTCCACACTAATACAAGTTCAAAAGTGGTTTCCTGCACCAACACAAGTGCAAAAAGTGTTTTTTCCACACTAATACAAGTGCAAAAGTGGTTTCCTGCACCAACACAATTGCGAAAAGTGGTTTTTCAACACTAACACAAGTGCGAAAAGTGGTTTTTCAACACAATCACAAGTGCAAAAAGTGTTTTTTCCACACTAATACAAGTGCAAAAGTGGTTTCCTGCACCAACACAAGTGCGAAAAGTGGTTTTTCAACACTAACACAAGTGCGAAAAGTGGTTTTTCAACACTAACACATGTGCGAAAAGTGGTTTTTCAACACTAACACAAGTGCGAAAAGTGTTTTTTCCACACTAATACAAGTGCAAAAGTGGTTTCCTGCACCAACACAAGTGCGAAAAGTGGTTTTTCAACACTAACACAAGTGCGAAAAGTGGTTTTTCAACACTAACACGAGTGCGAAAAGTGGTTTTTCAACACTATGACAAGTGCAAAAAGTGTTTTTTCCACACTAATACAAGTGCAAAAGTGGTTTCCTGCACCAACACAAGTGCGAAAAGTGGTTTTCCAACACTAACACAAGTGCGAAAAGTGGTTTTTCAACACTAACACAAGTGTGAAAAGTGGTTTTTCAACACTATCACAAGTGCAAAAAGTGTTTTTGCCACACTAATACAAGTGCAAAAGTGGTTTCCTACACCAACACAAGTGCGAAAAGTGGTTTTTCAACACTAACACAAGTGCGAAAAGTGGTTTTTCAACACTAACACAAGTACGAAAAGTGGTTTTTCCACACTAATACACATGCAAAAGTGGTTCCCTGCACCAACACAAGTGCGAAAAGTGGTTTTTCAACACTATCTCAAGTGCAAAAAGTGTTTTTTCCACACTAATACAAGTGCAAGAGTGGTTTCCTGCACTAACACAAGTGCAAAAAGTGGTTTTTCAACACTAACACAAGTGCGAAAAGTGGTTTTTCAACACTAACACATGTGCGAAAAGTGGTTTTTCCACACTAACAAGTGCAAAAGTGGTTTCCTGCACCAACACAAGTGCGAAAAGTGGTTTTTCAACACTAACACAAGTGCGAAAAGTGGTTTTTCAACACTATCACAAGTGCAAAAAGTGTTTTTTCCACACTAATACAAGTGCAAAAGTGGTTTCCTGCACCAACACAAGTGCGAAAAGTGGTTTTTCAACACTAACACAAGTGCGAAAAGTGGTTTTTCAACACTAACACAAGTGCGAAAAGTGGTTTTTCAACACTATCAGAAGTTCAAAAAGTGTTTTTTCCACACTAATACAAGTGCAAAAGTGGTTTCCTGCACCAACACATGTGCGAAAAGTGGTTTTTCAACACTAACACAAGTGCGAAAAGTGGTTTTTCAACACTATCACAAGTGCAAAAAGTGTTTTTTCCACACTAATACAAGTGCAAAAGTGGTTTCCTGCACCAACATAAGTGCGAAAAGTGGTTTTTCAACACTAACACAAGTGCGAAAAGTGGTTTTTCAACACTAACACAAGTGCGAAAAGTGGTTTTTCCACACTAATACAAGTGCAAAAGTGGTTTACTGCACCAACACAAGTGCGAAAAGTGGTTTTTCAACACTAACACAAGTGCAAAAAGTGGTTTTTCAACACTATCACAAGTGCGAAAAGTGTTTTTTCCACACTAATACAAGTGCAAAAGTGGTTTCCTGCACCATCACAAGTGCGAAAAGTGGTTTTTCAACACTAACACAAGTGCGAAAAGTGGTTTTTCAACACTATCACAAGTGCAAAAAGTGTTTTTTCCACACTAATACAAGTGCAAAAGTGGTTTCCTGCACCAACACAAGTGCAAAATGTGGTTTTCAACACTAACACAACTGCGAAAAGTGGTTTTTCAACACTAACACATGTGCGAAAAGTGGTTTTTCAACACTAACACAAGTGCGAAAAGTGTTTTTTCCACACTAATACAAGTGCAAAAGTGGTTTCCTGCACCAACACAAGTGCGAAAAGTGGTTTTTCAACACTAACACAAGTGCGAAAAGTGGTTTTTCAACACTAACACGAGTGCGAAAAGTGGTTTTTCAACACTATCACAAGTGCAAAAAGTGTTTTTTCCACACTAATACAAGTGCAAAAGTGGTTTCCTGCACCAACACAAGTGCGAAAAGTGGTTTTCCAACACTAACACAAGTGCGAAAAGTGGTTTTTCAACACTAACACAAGTGCGAAAAGTGGTTTTTCAACACTATCACAAGTGCAAAAAGTGTTTTTGCCACACTAATACAAGTGCAAAAGTGGTTTCCTGCACCAACACAAGTGCGAAAAGTGGTTTTTCAACACTAACACAATTGCAAAAAGTGGTTTTTCAACACTAACACAAGTGCGAAAAGTGGTTTTTCCACACTAATACACATGCAAAAGTGGTTTCCTGCACCAACACAAGTGCGAAAAGTGGTTTTTCAACACTAACACAAGTGCGAAAAGTGGTTTTTCAACACTATCTCAAGTGCAAAAAGTGTTTTATCCACACTAATACAAGTGCAAGAGTTGTTTCCTGCACCAACACAAGTGCAAAAAGTGGTTTTTCAACACTAACACAAGTGCGAAAAGTGGTTTTTCAACACTAACACATGTGCGAAAAGTGGTTTTTCCACACTAACAAGTGCAAAAGTGGTTTCCTGCACCAACACAAGTGCGAAAAGTGGTTTTTCAACACTAACACAAGTGTGAAAAGTGGTTTTTCAACACTATCACAAGTGCAAAAAGTGTTTTTTCCACACTAATACAAGTGCAAAAGTGGTTTCCTGCACCAACACAAGTGCAAAATGTGGTTTTCAACACTAACACAAGTGCGAAAAGTGGTTTTTCAACACTAACACAAGTGCGAAAAGTGTTTTTTCCACACTAATACAAGTGCAAAAGTGGTTTCCTGCACCATCACAAGTGCGAAAAGTGGTTTTCAACACTAACACAAGTGCGAAAAGTGGTTTTTCAACACTAACACAAGTGCGAAAAGTGGTTTTTCAACACTAACACAAGTGCGAAAAGTGGTTTTTCCACACTAATACAAGTGCAAAAGTGGTTTCCTGCACCAACACAAGTGCGAAAACTGGTTTTTCAACACTAACACAAGTGCGAAAAGTGGTTTTTCAACACTAACATAAGTGCGAAAAGTGGTTTTTCCACACTAATACAAGTGCAAAAGTGGTTTCCTGCACCAACACAAGTGCGAAAAGTGGTTTTTCAACACTAACACAATTGCGAAAAGTGGTTTTTCAACACTATCACAAGTGCAAAAAGTGTTTTTTCCACACTAATACAAGTGCAAAAGTGGTTTCCTGCACCAACACAAGTGCGAAAAGTGGTTTTTCAACACTAACGCAAGTGCAAAAAGTGGTTTTTCAACACTATCACAAGTGCAAAAAGTGTTTTTTCCACACTAATACAAGTGCAAAAGTGGTTTCCTGCACCAACACAAGTGCGAAAAGTGGTTTTTCAACACTAACACAAGTGCGAAAAGTGGTTTTTCCACACTAATACAAGTTCAAAAGTGGTTTCCTGCACCAACACAAGTGCAAAAAGTGTTTTTTCCACACTAATACAAGTGCAAAAGTGGTTTCCTGCACCAACACAAGTGCGAAAAGTGGTTTTTCAACACTAACACAAGTGCGAAAAG